>NW_027069927.1:416093-467729 GCF_002906115.3 Quercus suber | reverse complement strand
TAAAAGATTGAAGTTTATTGTCCCCCCCCCCCCCCCAAAAAGAGATTTTTCTATCTCCACTATTGTGTGTGTAAGAGAGGATTTGCATTCTTGTTTTTATATCCATTTCTAGTGATTGGATCAACCATGAACTTTTTTTTTTTATTTATTGCTTTATTTCTTTAATTTAAAAAAAAAAAAAAAAAAAAACTTGATAGTTACAATAGGGATGATAGATTTAAACCTAAATATCTCCATTGGAAATATTAAAAAATACCGATTAAATTATAAGACTTCTCAACCAAAAAAAAAAAAAAAAGAAGACTATAGAGATGGGGGAAGATTTGGCAAGCTAATTTGTTGCTCCTCTTATTCTTTCTAATTTATGTTTTATTGCCTATCTTTCAGAGCATCATTTTAGATGCCAAGCATGGGAGTGATTACAATATATAATCACTAAAAGTAATTATAATATATTAGTGTTTCCAACGAATACCCGGGTTCAATTCTTCCTCTCTTATTTATCGAATTATTAAAAACAAAAAATGCAAAACATTTACAATTTTCTTGGTCTAATATGTTTGTTTTGTCGAGCCTAGTAATGTAATCTTATAACCAAGTGGGACATTAAAATAGTTACATCTATGTCGGATTTGCTAAGGTGAGATCACTGGTATGCAGCTAGCTAGTGCAATTAGTGAGTCTGTGTCCCCTCGCCCATGGTTAATGGGTAACCTATGATGGGGTTGGCCGGTAGCCATTAAAAAAAACACATGCAAAGTAAGGCTATTTTCTTTTTTCTCTCTTTATGGCGTTTGATTTAAGGAAGATTCTTCAGCTCTAGAAAAAGATTCTTCCAAATTGCGTACACAATCCATAATGTCCATTCACGTGTGTCGGATAAATTCCGAAAATCATGCTAATAACAAAGGAGTTGTTTTGCTATGAAAATTTGAAATATCATTCTAGAAATATACAATTGAAAATTTGAAATGTTGTTGTCTTAATATTGTAAGATTTTGTTGTATTCATATATTTTCTTGTATTAAACCGATTCCTTGAACAATTCATGATACCCACGTGTAAAATTGTTTCTTTATGTTATGTTATTCAATGAAATTTCGTCGAATAAAAATGTTATGCTATTCAATGAAACTAGTCAATTACGTAGAATAAAAATCAACACATTGAGAAAGTCCACTAAGTAGATTCGCAGGCATTTACAATTTCCTTGAACAAGAATTGTCCAAGCCATTTTTTTCCAGTCGAAGCTTCTTTTGGGACAATCTAAAGTAAACTGACATAACATAGGTCTTCTTTGAGTTCTTTCTATGGGCAGAAATATCTAATTTCTTTTAGTCTACGGTTCTTTTTCTCTAGGACGCAGTTGATTGTAGAAAATTGAAAATTAAACCTAAACTTACGTTAAACTACATTTTCCTCTAGAGAATCAAAATTAAGTTACCGAATTATTTATTTATTTATGTACAAAAAAGTACAAATATCTTTAGCCTTAAGAAGACAAGCTCGATCTCTGGGCATTTATGGTAATTCAATCGGTAGGTGCCACAAACTTGAAAAAAAATCCTGTAGAGTAGCCCTGTTGTGGGGGTCAAACTTATTAGGGCCTTTCTTTTGTGAGTCATGGTCCCCAACCCTTACATAGTGTGGGGTTTGTTGGCCCATGGCCAGGTTTGTGTCCCATTCGTTCTAACTTATGACTTTTCCCCCATGACTACTCCTTAACTTGCAAGCATTCATATACGTTGAACTTGAATGCTACAGTTCACACGATTCAGTCTATTATTGGTACCCTCTGACTAATAATTGTTTCCCAATATTATTCTCTATTCAAAGTGCAATAGAAAGTGATCACCAATGAGATTCCAAAACATTCACAATCTCCTTAATGTCTTGGAAGTCTTTTTTATTGACGATAAACAAAAAAACAAAAACCCAACTTTCTTTAATATAAAAAAATCTAAGGATGCATTTGGTTAATTAGGGAGTTGAAAATTAAACCTGAATTACTCTTAACTATTAAGTAATGTATGATTCAAATATAGCTAGAATTCAATATTTAATTAGACAAACAAAGGCTTTTGTTGACATAGGGACAAGAGAGAGAGAAATTATTGACTTATAATTTTCTTTGGGCAAGGGTTTCTTCAGTCTTCATGTCATCCTAAAGTGATGGAGACCAATTCTCCATACTTGTAGATACAAGAAACCTCCCCATCCATTGGTATGGGAGAATCTTGAAAATACAACTTATTGATCATTGGCGCAATGAGGAGGAAAAGTCCTAATCAAGACCTTCCTTTTGTGAGGCATGGCCCCCAAATTATTCTCTCTAAATAGGTCTATTGATTGATCTATAAGTTTGTGTCCCATACATCTAACCAAAATCTAAATCTATGACTTTCTTTTTTCTTCCCCACTCGTGAAATACTATATATGCAAGCAATATCATTTATCATGTATACCTTTACTGTCGGATTTTAAAGTGATTCAATGCATTATTAGTACCCGCAGTAAACATTTTACATCATGAGAGAGCGAGAGACTTTTGTCTTAGATGTGATACAGATGGAATACATATGAATAGTGCATTATTACTTATTAGTACTTTCAATAATATGATAAGGAAAAAGAGAGCAAGTAAGTAAGAAAAGAAAGAAAGAGAAATAATATTATATATATATACATATGTATAGGGTGAGATTTAATTATTAATTCAACATACATCCAAAGGAAACAAAATGGGTCCCTCTCATAATCATAGACATAACACCTGATATTCATCTCTTCCTGGCAGTTGGCTGTCAACCATGAACCAACACTACCACCTTCCTATAATTACTCGGTCTTCGACTACTTTTTCAATCATACATAATTATGAAAAAACAGTTTGACACTTTGGCTTCTAATAAGTTTTATGCCTTTGAATTTCCTATCAAACATGTAGGTGCGCACCACACTTCCTTTGACAAGGGCTTCAGAACCCTAGTATTCTAGAAAAATAATAAATAAATAAATAAAAAGCTCAGTTGGGTGGCCATTAGTCAAACCACGTGTCGTACTTGAGCTACCACTAAAGCTTGGCAACTTTGCACGCGTTATAGGAGAGGAAAAAGTATAGTTTATAGTTTATAGTTTTATACCTAATGTTAGCAATTATATGCTGTTGGACCATGAATTGGAATGGCTAGCTACCCCACGAACATTTTTATTTTCAATAATTTGTACTATGCATGCTGTTCCCATTTACCACCATACATGCTGCTGAATTGAAGTTCTTAAAGAATTGGCTTTAGCTACTTCACTTTCTCCGCAAGAAGCCGATGATCAACTAAGACAAACTCGTTTAACATAAATAAATATGCCATTTGAGAAATGCACCCCACAAATCCAACATCTTTAAAAACTCTTTCTCCCACCATATAAAGTGTTTGGCCATTTATTTATGCATTTTCATGAACTTTTGTTTTCTAAGTATTATTTTTCATCTTTATAATTTGTATGAATTACATTTTTAATTTGAATTTTTATTTTTGTTCTTAAATAATTGAAAATGTTACAACTACACCAAAATAAATCTATTACACCAAGTATTAATACAACATAATATATATAGGGGTATTCGATAAAATATTGCATCTACAAGTTAAAATTGTTGCAATAGTAAAAAAGTGTTAAATTATTGTATTAACAATAATAAATTGTAATAACTTATAATTTTCAGTTGCTCTAGAAGCTTTAATACATTAGGAAATTTTTTTGCAATAACTTAAAATGAAGAAATCATTGCAATAAATCGATATAAATTATTCTTAAAATCCATTGCTACAAAAATTTCAAAATAATAGCTTATTGCAATGAAGTTATTATTTCAATAATTTGATATAAACTTTTTTACAATTTATTGCAATGACAAACATGAAATTGTAATGAAAATACCATTGTAATAATAAGCTATTACTACAAAATATTCAAAGCAATAAATTATTTGGAGTTTATTCCAACAAAAATTTTTATTGCACAAGTCTATTACCTCAAATTTTACTTGCACACCCTACATCAACTATTGCAATGACTCTAATTTTATTGCAAAGATTTTTTTTTTTTTTTTTTGGTAATAAACATTTTTTTTTTCTAGTAGTGTACACTTTTTGTCAATAAAATTATTTAAAAAAAAAAGTGTTTAGAGACGAAAATGAATATTTTTGCTTTACTTTTTTTTAATAATTTCATTGTGCAATTAAATACTAGAAAAGTGTGTTAACGTTAAGTGGAACTTTATAGTAATAATTGCCCAAGGCATGCATTCCAATAGCACTATAAACTGCACTAGTAAAGAAAACAAAATGTGAGACCTTTTTTTTTATCATGCAAACTTTGGTAATATCCTTTATTCCTTATTAATGAACCTTCTGCGAAATGCCATACCCATACCCTCCAAAAGAGAAAATGGGATCAATCAACGGTGGAAATTGATCGGAAATTATGTTTATAATAATTTATAGCTGGGCAGTGCAAGGAGACGTCAGAACATGCGACGTCATAGTTATTACTCATGGCTAGTTTCAAGAGTAAGTTTAGCGAAAATAAAATAATGGATTTGTATGGGTCCATGATTTCATTACTTAGGCATCGTCATGTGACAAAGTTGTGAAAAAATTTATGGCATTAAAAAATTACTCTAATTCCAATTCTCATAGGACTCGCTGCCTTGCTAAATTCAATTGTCTCAATTTTTTTTTTCTTTTTTTTTTAAAAGAAGACCACCAACATCTCAAATCAAAGCAACATATTTAACGTTTTCCAATACAAAAATGCTAAACAACTATAACAAGGAGCGACAAAGTCTGAAGCAAAAACACTTTGTCTACACACAAGAATAAAAACAAAGAATCAAAGTGCTTGACATCATGTCATCATGGCCCTTCCCAAGCCCATGTGCTAAAAACTAAAAAGAATCGAAGTGCTTGACAATTTTAATTCCTTGACACCAAATTGGCCAAACTCCACTATTATTATTCACAATCACAAGCCTCGCAAATATTCACCTCGAACTGCATAAAATTATTGAAAAGCCTCATATACAAACAATTCTAGTACAACAACTACAACAACATGAACATGTTATGGGTGTGACTCTTTTACGAGAATGTGAACACGCTACACACAATACCACCAACCATTTCAAAAGCATGGGAAAGAGTGTGTGTTTATTCCCGAATCACGCCGACCAAACACACCCAAAAAGTTGACTTGTTTTCCACAACATGTGTGTATGTATGTGTGGCTCTGATCTGGCCCACTTTTTGCTTTTTTTCCACCATGGGATTTCTAAAATTTGCCACGTGTGTTGAAGAAATAGCGAAAGAAAGCCACACGTGTGGTGTTGGGGATCTAGTACAACACTGTGCGTGGCTATTGTCCCTACAGTAGCACTAACTTTTGGTACTGTCAGGACCTATGAGCCTTGCAAATAGACACGTGTGAAACACGTCAGTTTTGATACCCTTGGGGATCTGTGATTGTTTCTCGTTGGGTAGACCAAGCGAACACTTTTCCAGCCACCCTTCTATACTCAGAACATTTTGGGGGTGGCTATTAAAGTGAATCTAGAGACTAGAGAAGGCATAAATTTAGGCCCGAATAATGTACGGCATATATCAATGACTTGACTCTATTAAATTCATAATAGCTTGACAATAATTGTGTGCAAAGCTTATATACACATATACACTTAGTGAGCGTTTGGATTCAGCGTTTTTTGCTGAATCCTGCGGCACGTTTCTTCCCTTTTTTTTTTTTTTTTTTTTTTTTTGCTTTCACGTGGGTCAGAGACAAAGTCTGTGCAGTTACTGTTTATGAGAAAAAAATACTGTTCACGCACTGTTTTGATACTGTTTACGCACTGTTTATGGGACCCACAACCACTTTATTCAGAAAAAATAATTAAAAATTGGTCCCGCAATACTATTTATACATTTAAAAATATTTTGCTAAGTGATATCAGCTTACAATAGTATTCATCACTTCAGCAATAATATTGATACCATATACGGCTCTTAATTAAGTTAGAATAAAATTTTTATCTTATATAAAAAATAAATAAAATAATTTCTTTATACTTTATTCACTTTTCTTGTACTTTTTTTATTTCCAACAATTAAAAAAAAAAAGAAAATGTTAAACTACAAATTTTGTCATAACTTACCACATGTGCAAATATAAGCTTGTTTGTTTTGGCTTCAAATCACTTTGGAAATCTTTTTCGTAAATGGGGTGTTTGGTTGCTCATGGAAAATAAATTTTCCGAAAATGCTTTTCAGTTGACCGTGTGTTAGGGTGTAAAATTGTTTCCGTTTTTATTTTACCTTCAAATCTCATTTTTTAGAGAGAGAGAGAGAGAGATCACGAACCCAGAAAACCCAAGATCGTCGCACCACCGGCGAGATCGTCGAACCCAAAAAACCCAAGATCGTCAAACCCGAGATCGTCGCACCGCACCGCGAGTCACACCACGAACCCACAAACCGCGAGTCGCACCACGCCGATCACACTGGCGAGTCGCACTGTGCTGATCGTACCTCAATTTGACCAAATTTGATGATTTTTTTCTTTGGTTTTGTTTCTTTTGTGATATGGATTGAGAAATGATATTATATATTTGTTTGGAAGCTGAGAAAATGTGAGCAACAAGTAGAAAATGTGTTTTCTTTAGTATTTTCAAGAATACAACCAAACACCAGAAAATATTTTTCAAAACATTTTTTGAAATGCAACCAAACACTTGAAAATATTTTCCAAAAATGCATTTCTGGAAAATATTTATTTTCTGAAAAATATTTTACATAAACCAAACACAACCTAAATAGTGAAGTAAAAATTGTGAGTTTATATGGATCCACAACTTCACCTTTCACAGTTAGCTATGCAAATAAATTACGGTAAAGTTGTAGTTTTAATATTCCTCAAAAACAAATAATATCTTTAAAGCTATGAAAAAAAGGAGAAAGAAGAAGAAGAAAGTAATAGCTTTAGAGCATCTCTATATTCAATGCCTACTGTTTTTGACTAGTAAAATACTAGACGAAAGATCTCTAAATTCATTCAAATGTTACTGTTAGTAATAAATTGAAAATTGCATAGATGCCCACTAAATATGCGAGTTCACATAACAAAATCAAATGGCCACGCATGTGAAAAAATTCTGAACGGGACAACCATATTATAATATGGGAATCTCTTCTTTTCTTGGTCGAAACGAATAATTTTCCTAATATGTAATAACATATAAGATTCAAATCTTGGAATGATTCCTTTGATTTGGATTAACAGATGGTTGCTCTCTTTCTTTAATAATATTTCTGATTCACATTCTTGGTATGCAAGTCTTCTTGTGCATTTCTTCTTAGACCAAGTATTATGCTTACTCTCATACACAAACCAAACAAGAAAAGAAAAAGAAAAAAGAAATGACACGGATCTAGAAGGTGAGAATATGATGCGTTAATTTACCAAAAAAACAAAGAGAACATGATGTGTAAGATTAAAATTTAAAGTTGGCATTTTTTTAATCGTTTAAATTTTTGGGACATTGGAACAATCGATAATTTTTTATGATATCATAGCAAAATGTTCTAAGTTCAAATCATGTGCCTACCTTACCTCTCATTGAGAAAATATATATCCCATGTGTATTTGGTCCCCCTTGATAAAGATAGGTTAGGTTCAATTCACTTCAACTTTTAGAACAATCAATAATTTATCATCACAAATAAAACTAAAAGCATTCATTTCCATGTCTATTTTAGAGGCTAGATGCATAGAAGTGAACCAATGGGTTCTCTCTCTTTGTGTGGTGTTTATTCACTTTTTTTTTTTTTTTTTTGCAATATAAGAATTATCCTCTAGCCTGGTTTAAGTGTGTGTTATATATATATATATATATATGAAGTTCATTTCTAAAGAACTTCACCTTACCTCCCCTCACTCCAACACACTAGAAAAACGAAACTTTACTTTTATTATTGGACTTTTTCTCCATATAAGAATTTTTTCGAGTAAATTTTTTCAAGCACATTATAAAACAACAGCCCACAGTAAGTACAAAGCTACGTAGGTGCTGCAAATTTAGGGATAGTAAAGCACATTTGTGGGAATTTGACATGTGTTATTGTTAAATTATGTCTCTCCGTTCAAGAAAATATATATGAGACCACGTTGAAATCCTATATCATAATTGATGCAGATGCAAGATAGGAAGATGATATGTAGGAAATTTTTGTGAATTGGTTAATAAGTATGTGAATATCAAGGACATGCTTTAAGTTCTTCTCTGAAAAAAATTACAGCTCATACTCCCATAGCTATTATTAAAGTTAACAAATATAATTTTAACAACAATGTCATCCAATTAATCTAAAGAAGCATGCTAAGCATATGCTACTTTTATTGGTTAATAACATTTGAATTCCTTAATCAGAACAAAGTGACTAGGTTCTTATGCAATGGATAGAGTTAGAATCCATGATTAGCTGTGTTAGAGTCCCAATATCATACTTTAAGTTATTGTCTTTTATTCTTTGATAATTAAAAAAAAAAAAAAACTTTACCTCAAGTTGTAACACAAGTACTAACAATAATTTTATAGTTGACATCATTCAAATGAATTTATGTGATGGGAAGGTGTTAATTTTGATTAAAGGTATTATACTACAAATGTCATACATTTTATAAAACATTTACATTGAATTTGATAGAGTGACTCTTATTGTTGAAGTTAGTTTAGATGATCATTTGATGATATGTGTTGTTGAGTTAATAGTGTTAGGTTGGCAAATTGTGAACTAACGTAGTGCCTTGTAAGTATTTTTCATATGCATTTAAAGTCCAAACAAGTGCCCAAGGCAACTCAAGAAAAATTGCACATTCAGTATTCTTGATACATTCTCAATAGATTGAGAACCTTGATGCATGCCGCTTAATTCAATAGATCGAAAATTGTACTCACAGAATCCAAATCCAACCCAATTAGCCCTCTTAGCTTCTAGGGTTATATAAAAGAAAACCTAGAGGATGTCAACAATAACTTTTTGGGAGCTGTAATTTGACCACCTAGGGTTTGGGTTAACCGAGTTCTCTAAAATTGTCAACTAGTAATTTATGTTTCAAGATTTCAATGATCCATTGAAGTTGTTGTAATCAACACATAGACTAGTTGCTTTGAAAAATCTTTAAGAGGGTTCTTGAAGTCATGAGCAAGTGTTCACATTTGAACTAAGTCCATGGATAAAAGAGTTCAAGAATTTAGAGCTACGCGAGGTCTCATCAGTAAGTCTACATAAGGTAGTAATAGATTTGGGGTTGGTGGTTAAGCAATCGAAGAGTTTTTCCAGGTTTGATTTTCTCACTGTCACCATATCCCAATGATATTTAATTTATGTTGTTTATATTTAGCGATATGGTGTGTAAATGATTGGCTGAAACTCAATAATTAAGCACAATTGGTTAATTAACTCAGCTCAACTTTAAAATTGAATTTCGGAAGCAACCAGGGTCTAAATTTGTCCCAACATGTGTAAAAAGAGAGTTATTACTTCGCTAGTGAGAATGAGCCATTTGATTCAAATGGATGGAGCCAAAAAACTTAGATGAATACTTAAAATAATATTGATAGAAGTTGTTATAAATGATAGGTTAGTTAAAGAGGTGATAGAAATTAGAAGTTATTGAATAACAAAAAAGAACATATAGATAGAGACCCCAAATTTTAAGAGTAAAATTTTGTTGTTGTTTGTTGTTGTTGTTGTGGTGTAACAAATTTATTTCCAAATGTTATGCCAATACTAACTATAATTTTATCATCCAATCGATTTGTAGGAACATTCTAGTATTATTAATTCCTAACATATGAAGTTCCTACTTGTACAAACACTTAATATATTTATAATAGGTTTTTAATTAGCAATGCTAGAATCCTATATAATAAGATAATTGCAGTGTACTTACCTTTCTCTCTCAAAAAAAAAAAAAAAATGAAAAATGAAAAAAGAAACAATAATATCAGTGTTAGAAGGCACTTCCATGTAAATAATAACATTATCCACTCGCTTTGGAAGAAGCGTGATACTTTCAATAGTGTAAAACACCTAAAAACCTTAATTATAATAAAAAAATAAAAAAATTGACCAGAGAGGAGTGACTCTGAGAGATTGATTTGGGAGGTAAAAGGATTTGAAACTTTAGCATTCAACTCTAGCTTTCTTGACAACAATAGAACAGCACATAGGTTCATTGTGTAACAAATTTTGGGTTATATTACTTAAATAGAAAGTTAAGAAAATTTTGCCCCCGCGCACGCGCGCACACACATATATCTATAGTTAAAAAAAAAAAATACAAAGTTGAAGGAAAAATTAGTCAAATTATTGTGAGAAAATTATGTACATTTTCAATTTTTAAAAAAAAAAATAATATGATATAGATGTTACACCATCTGTGTAGTAAAACTCGATAATGACACTGTTCATGTTAAGTGTACAACACGATTGAGAAGAATAACAAGAAAACCATATGGTCAAAACTCAAAAGTCAATGCTTTAGTTGATGCAGAGCCTATTGGAGTTGGGGAGTTTGAGTTGGTACTGCCCCACATTTTGTTGTAATACTTATGTCGTTATTGTAGCTGGGACTTCCCCAATAATGTTTGCACTCAGCAATAATTGTATTGCATAAACAGGTTAGGTTTCAGAGCTGCTTGTTTTGTCACATAACAAGGGGCTAGTGTTACTCTTCTACTACAACCTTTATTTCTGGGTCCAATGAGACAGTGAGTTACTCAATTTGGTAACCTACAATACCTCTATATAAGTTTAAACTTTAAACTGGTTTTGAAATTTTAGAGGGCCATCGAATCCAATCAATAACCCCAAACGAAATATATACTAATAAAGACTGAGGATTAAATAATAAAGAATCAATCCATAAAGGAAATCCAGCGCAGTCTCAGCCCCCTGAATCTGAACAGTAGTGAGTTTGAAATGTCACGTGGCAGAAGCCCACGTTTTGGTGACTCACCTAATTAAGGAGTGCCCTCCACGTGGTCAAAACTGTCTTAACGGATTAATTTTAGTAACGTATAAAACTGCTGTTATGAATTGTTTGTTACTTTTACATAAATTTTTGAAGTTTATTTTTTCACCGATTATTGTCGGCGAAGTGAAAAGTTATGACAAAAATTGTTGAACTTATTATATAATTTTTTTTTTGTAATTATGGAATTTTTGTATTAACTGGCCGACGAGGTGAGTTTTTTTGTGACTGTAACGGTGACACGGCTAATTTTGTGCGTAAAAAGCGTGGGCGAATTATTATTATTATTATTTTTCAACAATTTGTGCAATATACAACCAAGTAGTGGTGGGACCATACTGATTTCGGGGGCTGTGAGAAAGAGTTGGGTGGGACCCATAATCGAGGTGAGTTTTTCTTTTTGACGGGCATTAAATCTCGTCCGTTTCTGCTCGATGCCACTTATAAATTGGGACCATTCACTCTTATGTTTTCTCACACACTGCAACCCATACCCTCTCTTCTGTCTCTCTTTCAGCTTTAGCTACCAAACATTAACTCACTTATTGGAGAGTTCTTCTTCATAAACAGAGTACTCTGTTTCGGTTTCTTCTTCATCTTCCTACACGTACAATCTTTAAGATTCTCCCCTTTAACTCATACTTTTTTAAGGTATTGCTTCAAAATCTGAACTTTTCATCAAATGGGTGTTTGTTTTTTTGTTTGGTTTAGTTTAATAGGAATTTTGGTCATCTTGGATTTAGAGAATACAAACTCTGTACTAAAACTTTAAGTTGGGGTTGTGTTTTTTTTTTTTTTTTGGCTTTTGCAGTGAGTTTATTGTTAAAAAGAAGTACAAAAATGACAAAGCAGAATGTGGTACTTGACCCAAAATCTGGTATCAACGTGACGATTGCGATGGCCATGTCGAAATCTTCTTCAATTTTAACGATGGCGGCGCAGAAGCCACCAGCAGCACCTAGTGGGTGCATTACCATTTCAAGGAAAAAGCGTGTCAGTAACATTGAAATCAATGGTGAAGCAAGAATTAACTCTTGGCTTGACTCAATGAAAGCTTCTTCACCTACACATATCAAAGCCACACCTTTAGCTGATCGTGACCCCAGCTCTTTTATTGTGAGTATTAGACTCTCACTTTGTTCAAGAAGGAATTTTTTTGGTTTTTGGTTTTTTTGGGTGTTGGGGGCTTCACAAATTTACAAGGATGCATGAATCTGAATTTTGTTTTGTTGTTTTAATATTGGACAAAAACAGGTTCGTCATCCTTCAGCCTTGGATAAGTTTGAGCAAATTGTTGAAGCTTCAATGGGAAAGAAAATAGTCATGTTTTTGGACTATGATGGTACACTTTCTCCAATAGTGGATGACCCTGACCGAGCTTTCATGTCTGAAGATGTAAGTACTTGTTTTTTCCTTTGTCTAGCTTTGCCTTTATACATCATATTTTTTTTTTTCCTTTGTTTACCACTTTTTGATTTTAACTATTGCTAAACTTGTGTCTCGTTTCTATGTAACTCAGATGAGAAAAACTGTGAAAAATTTAGCAAAGTGCTTTCCCACCGCTATAGTGACTGGGAGGTGCAGAGACAAGGTACATTTCATGTTGTTTGATTCTTTGTCCTTTTCTTACTGTTGGATTATTAGCTTTTCTCTCTCTTTTGAGCTAAAATGAGTATTGTTCAATACTCTATAGGTGTATGATTTCGTACGCTTAGCTGAGTTGTACTATGCCGGAAGTCATGGCATGGACATTAAAGGGCCAGCAAAAGGCTCCAAACACAAGAAAGTGAGTGAGCTCAGAGCTAAAGCCTAAAACTGTTTATGTACTTTCACAGTTTCACATATATTTTTAAACAAAAAATTTTGTCTTGTTATTGATTTCTAAATTAATTTCTTTGTTTCCATTTTTTTATATTCTTCAGGGTAGTAGTGTTCTGTTCCAACCCGCCAGTGAATATCTTCCTATGATAGATGAGGTTTGTGTCCTTGGCAATTTTCATATGATTTTATTCATTGGATAAATACATCTAGATTATTTAGAAG
Source organism: Quercus suber (assembly GCF_002906115.3). Classification (NCBI taxonomy): domain Eukaryota; kingdom Viridiplantae; phylum Streptophyta; class Magnoliopsida; order Fagales; family Fagaceae; genus Quercus; species Quercus suber. Next base: position 454,598 of record NW_027069927.1, on the reverse strand, counting down.
CTGTTGCTTGAATTTTGAAGTTAACATGAAGAAATTTCAATTTCAGATTTTCAAACTATTGGTAGAGAAAACCAAATCAACTTCTGGGGCTCAAGTAGAGAATAACAAATTTTGTGTCTCTGTTCATTTCCGACGTGTTGATGAAAAGGTATAACAATAATCATGATTACTATTACCATGGTTTATATTTTTATTTTTTTCCTTGGTCCACGTATATTTTAAAAGTATATTTTATATTTCTATGTATGTACGTAAAAGGAAGTCTGACTTTAGTGCTTGAACATACAGAAATGGTGTGAACTAGCTGAACAAGTTAAATCAGTACTGAAAGAGTACCCAAAGCTTCGACTTACCCAAGGACGAAAGGTATGACATGGCATCAAACTATTAGTCCAGTTGATCTTGTGTATTTTTTTTATAATTTTTTTCAAAGTTAATTTTAGTTTGTATTGCATAATTAAATGGTGTCTGACTTTCAACATGGTTTTGTTTGGTTCAGGTGCTAGAAATTCGTCCTACAATCAAATGGGACAAGGGGAAGGCTCTTGAATTTTTGTTGGAGTCACTTGGTGAGTTTTATCTTTAATCAATAACCACTAGTTGTTGTTTTTTTTTTTTTTTTTTTAGGTAATAATAGTACCAAACATACTTTAATCATAACTAAATATCCATTTTCTTTTTTCTTTTTCTTTTTGGGTACTTTTTTCTCTTAAAAAGTGATTCTAACACTAATTTTAAAGCATAAAACTGCCTAAAAGGATGGTCGATACCACTTCAATTATTTTACTCACTTAAATTATTGATGATAGATCATATATTAGACAATATTATAGATATAATAACAATTAAATTCTCTGACCACTGTAATATCCTCTTTTGATAGGATTTGCCAATTCTACCGATGTTTTTCCTGTTTACATTGGAGATGATCGCACTGATGAAGATGCATTCAAGGTATCCTATGTTTGAATCAAATTTAATCATCTTCATAGTAAAAATTGTAGTTTATTGATAGACTAACATTAAATTTATTGTCTATCAGGTATTAAGAGACAGAGGACAAGGTTTTGGCATTCTTGTCTCCAAGTTTCCAAAAGAAACTAGTGCATCTTATTCTTTACAAGAACCAAACGAGGCAAGTACAAAATACATGCACTTTAATGTAACTTTTGGTAGTTTTAAAAAAAAAAAAATTCCCATAGAAATTTGCATGCCTCCTATGGTATCTGACTAACTGTTCATTCTTTAATGTTTTAATAGGTTATGGACTTTTTGCAACGCTTGGTCCAATGGAAACGACTACATAGGCAATCCGGGGTGTAAAGTGATATGTACCCCCGCAACTTTTTTCAAGAAATGTATATGGGTGGAAAAATAACATGTATTTATATTTAGTATAGAAGAGGTAAAGAAGGATAAAAAAAAAATGACAAGGAAACAGAACATAGTTGTAACCTGTTCTTGTCTTGAAGGCCTTGTGTATCTTCTAACTACCTTTGTACAAGAAAAAAAGTGAAAAAACTACTTTTGTATAAGGGAAGAAATTGTAGTGAGAAAGTTATCTAAATGCATTTTACTCTTATCTCTTTCTTGAATGTTCTTGGTGTGCCTTTTTAAAAAATAAAAATAAAAATGCTTATTAAGCTTATTAACTTATCAACAATATTTTAAAGCCACATATTTTATAGGTACAAATTTAATTCCCAATTTTAACAAATCAAAGTAAAAATAATCTAAATGTACACCTAATATGAAACAACACAATAATGGAATGCTTAATCTTTATTTTATGAATAAAATTTAACTACAAAATTTATTGAAAATGAATTTTGACAAATCCACCTTCGAATTACATCTCCTTCTTATATTTTCCATCCTTGCAAAATTTCTAAAAAATTAAAGATCAATAGTTATGTCATCAATAAATTATTTAAATTGCAAGTTTTTATAGTTTAAAATTATAAATAACATATAAAATTATAGATCATATAATAAATAATATCCGATTGACACAAAATTTGACATGTGTATTAAGAGTGTAAAAGAAAATGCAATTCAACAGTTAAATTTTCAGAATATATAGTAATGTTTATTTTATTGAGTAAGGTTGTAGTTTTAAGTTACAACCAATTTTGTAGCTTTTTTTTTTTTCTTTTTTTTACCAATTCTCATAAAATTGTAGGATATGAATTCAAAGTTGTAGGATATGAATTCAAAGTGTTTGTTCTAAAATACTTTACCATGATACTTATATTCAATCATATGATATAACCATAACATAGTACATTATCTTTATAATTTAATTGTTAAACTAGTCAAGAGCCACTACAATAAAAAAAAAAGTTTATTACAAAAAAAAAAAAAAAAAAAATCATAACATCAGAGTTATTGCAATAGTTGTTACAAGATGCTGCAAAAAAAAAAAAAAAAAAATTTAAGGTATTAAGTTTGTGAAACAAAAAATTTCATTGCGATAAACTTTAGATGTTTTAATGATAACTTTGATGCAATGAATATTTGTTGTTGCAATAAACAATTGACTGCTTCGAAATCTTGTAGCAATAGACTATTACTTCACAAATTTTATTATAATAGATTGCAAATAATTAACGAAAATAATTTTGGTCAAATTATTGCAACAATATCTTTGTTATAATAGATAATTGTTTCATATTTGTTATTACTATAGATTATTTACAGTTTCATGTTTGTCATTGCAATAGATTGAAAAATAATTAATATTTAGGCAGGGTTTGGATAGCGGCAGACCACGCGTCTGCGTTTTTTGGCTGGGTCATGTGCACTGTTCACGGGATTCGCAAGTACGAAAAAATGCAAATCTAAATTTAAAACTGGGTCCCACGGCACTATTCACATATTTAAAAATTATTTTGCTACAGTTTTTTTAGTTTTCAGTTCTCAATTTTTAGCAATAAGCGGTATCCAAACAGACCATTAGCTATTGCAAAGATATCTTCATTGCAGTAAGCTATCACTTTGAAATTTTCATTGTAATAGATTGCAAAAATAATTGGTATCAAGTTATTACAACGACTTCTTTAATTTAAGTTATAATTTTCGTGATGTTTTTATTGAGCAATTTTCATTGATAGATTGCAAAAAATAATAAAAGCATTTGTTTAGAAAATACTTCTAGAAACTTTTTATGGAAAAGGAAAAAATAACTGACTTTATTTTTTTTTACAATTATTTTTTTAATATTTCTCATAAAAATTGTATTAAAATTTTTAAAAATAGTTCATTAACAAATGTCCTAAGGACACCCGTTAACCGAATTATATCAATAAAAGTACCATAAATTGTAATTTCAAAGCTAAAGTATACTAGAAATATGCGAGGACCAAAGAAAGTGTAGTTGCATTGTAAATGTATCCAACTGCTCTTGAGATAGTAATGTGCCTAGATTAAGACGGCTATAGAGAAAGCCACCTAGGAATATTTCAAAGTAAAAAGATATTAGGCAAAATCTCAATGTGGCATGGTATCTACTATTTACATTAACTCTCTATCATAATTATTCTGCCTTCATACATTTATGGTTATTATAATTTATATCTTTTTTTGTAAAATACCAAAAAGGTCAATACCATCCTAGTATCAACCATACTGGAAAATATACAGTACCAGCCTTTAAACCGGTATTGGTATTTCTCCAAAACGTATAGGCCAATATTGGTGTTTCGGCTGATACAATAAAAAAATAAAAAATTGAAAAAAATTATTAAATTTTTTTTATTTAATCTAGTATATTAGTTAATGCACTTAAGCTAATATGTAGGCTTATAAAATATGTGAATTTTAAATTTTATGTTGATAAACATAAAAATTAATAAATTCATACTTACATAAATGATACATAATATATATATATATATTTATATATTTATGTATAAAAATATATAATAACGGTAATCCTAAAATGGTATATTGTATAACCAATACTGAAATATTTGTTTCTTTGGCCAAATTAAAACACCCCAGAAATTGACTCATTTGAAAAATATGCACACAACACTTCCATATTGTTTTCCTATAATATATGGAATCTTTAAAGAATTTTACTATAACACTCAACCTCCTGTGGTGTTATTTTATAGGAAAGTACCTAATAATACTCTTGTTTTACGCAATTTAACAACAACAAAAAAGAAGAAGAAAAAGTTCCCTTATTTTATGTGTAAATTATTAATTATGTAAAGTTTAAACTCCTATAGTACCCTTATTACAGTTCTAAATATGAAAATAGTTTACACATAAAACAATATCAAATAAAGTTAAGTATTATACTCAAAATTTTAGGGGAGCTCCATGTTTTATGAAGAAACAATAGGTGAGTTTTGTGTGCTTTTCTTTCCCTTTGTTCTTCTTATATTTAAGTTTTTGACAAAGGGAGGTTTGAATGTGATCTCCATTTCAGATCCGTGGTATCCTCAACCAATTGTGTAAACTTTAAGAGTTTAATAGTTATATTTTTTGTACTCAAAGATCTTTAATGGCGATAAGATTGATTCTTTGACCTTTAGGTTGCCACCTTCTTGATACAACTCTGAGGAATCTTGGTGGTTGGGGAGAGAGGAGAAAAGAAAGAGAAATTTTTGGAAAGACGTAGAAAGAAATAGCCAGAACCGTAATTTTTTGTTGGGAATGGAAAAGAGGTTTGTTTAGTGTGTACTGTTTGGATCAGAAGGCTAGGCTCTAAATTATAAAGAAATAATGCCTTGTATAACATATTCTCCCATTTTAGGGAATCAAAATTCAATTCGTTCTTGGCTCTTGGGAAGAACATTGACCTTTGCTAGAATTTGGGGGCGGCTATTCAAGCAATATTGATTTTGTATTATCCCCAACTTTAATAGCATTAGTACTAATTAACACCATCATCAATGGACTCAAATGACCTTCTTATTCTGGATCAATTCACCATCAAACATTAAAGATAAGACAATCGAAACGATTTTATTTAGGTGAAAAGTACAGCTCAATCACTCATTATGCATGCATTAACCATCAACAATATGAGAGTAGATTTTTTAGGCTTCATCATAGCTCATGGGAATCCATCTTTTTGGTAGAGATAAGATTATGAAAACAATTTTTGATTGGATAATTGCATATTCAAGAAACGTGAGGACCCCTTATCAACAATTAGATATCATATTTTTGCTTTCGATTGTATCATATGCTGAGTCAAACAGATAAGTTTTGCACTAGATCATTTGTTGTTCAGAAAGATGCATGCATGGTCTGCTAGACGGCCAACACATTTTGCAACTTGATATTCAACTTCACCAATCTGCTCTCCTTTTTTTAGAAAACAATTGGCCGCATCTGTTGGACACAATTTTCAATTCTTGCATTATGGATTCATGAACAATTAATGAAGTAGATGCACCAGTTGATACTATTACACCATGGTAATATCTGAACTCCCAATGTGTTTACTGTTTATATATATATATATATATCAATAATTGGTGCACTAAAAAGCATTATAAATTATAGCAGATAAGATTTCTCTTAAAACTGTCTTAAACTATACTAATGCTGCATTTTTAGTGTTAGATCTGGCAAATGATACGAGCAATGATATGGTATTTTCTGTTGTCCTTTATAGTTCTATTATCAAAAGCACAATTATTTATTGTTTGCCATCCTTGACAACTCAGAGTGACTTTCAGTTCTGTTAATCATACTGTTTTCATCAATGCAGTTTAGCAATAAAGTAAGAAAAAATTGGGCTGAATTATTGTTAGGTACTATGCTTACATTAATATATTTGCTTGTCTCATGTTGAAGCTGCTTCCTTTTCCACATACCATAGATGTACATACACCCTTTTTTCAGACAAGGCAGTAGAAAAAGAGTTAGGATAATTCTAATATGCTTTAGAGATACTCTTTTCTCCTTTTTTTTAAACCTTTTGTTAAGAAGAAAAATGAGTTGGCACCATAATAGGACATAAGTGACACTAATATAAAATACTTAAGAGACACAACTTATGTGAATTGACTAGGTATTATACACATCCAAGAAGCTGCGCATGGATGTTGTTGAAACAAGAAACTTGTAAAGAAGTAAATTAATTGGAGGAGGATACAATAAATGATCCTCTACTCCACAAGCAAGACACAAACAATTGGTTTAATTATGGGACATTGGATCTTTGCTGCAGGGGTACAATCATAAGTATTGCACACAACCAAAGAAACAACCCTACCCCATTGGGTACTTAGATTTGAAGAAACCCCACCTCAGAGATGAATTGGATCTACTTCATTTTCTAAGGCATTATTTTTCACTTTGTAAAAAGGGTGGGGAAGGAAAAACACTTTTTTTTTCCTGGTTAGGTTTGTCATGAAAGGGAAACCCACCACTAGCTAGGTTAGGGAATCTATGGTTGAATGAGGAGTTGGAATCCACTTAAAAGGGGGTATTTGATGTGAGGAACACACATGGATTTTGGAATGGAGACACTAACATGGTTCCAAGCTTTGACAACCTCGTTTCTTTCGGACGTGGAAAGATGGAGTCCACTAGATTCAACTATCATTGGCGCCTTAACTGAATTAAACTATGTCTTTTTAAGATTCAATTATTGGTGAAAAGAAAGAGACTTCCTCTCCATCCAATGCTACCAACTGTCACTACTAATATCCTACCCTTCCTTTCATACTTTTTCTTTTTTTCCACAACATTATTTACTCATGCTCTATAAACGATACAAGTTCTTAATCTCACTCACTCACCCACCAACCCATTATTATTATAAAAAAAATACAAGTGTTATTTGATGCAGAGACATAGCTTTTTTCTTTATCTTCTATTTGGGTTAAAAAGTACTTCCATTTAAGATCTTGTTTATGGACTTGAATCCATTATAATATGAAAGTTTTGATACATTAAAAGATACGGCTGCACATAAACACATCCTGTTTCCACCAACCCAAACCATAGATTAAATATATATAGATACAAAATCTTTCATGTGAACAACTAGGCCATTCCTATTGTAAACTCTGTGATTCATTTCTGTACTCTCCCTCTCTGCTATATAGTATTAGTTTAAGTATTTTGCTAGCTCTCGTTGCAGAACAGACTATATATATGGTTGGTCAGATTTATTACAGCATGGAAGAGGAACCTTTAGGCATTGGCGTGTCAGTAAGACTGAGTTCATATTAGCGCAGGAATGGTCCTGAAACCACACGTGTCAGGTAATTGCAATGCACACGTATCAAATTATTTTCAATGATAACTTTGTTGCAATAAGCTATTAATTCGAACAATTTTATTGCAATAGATTGTAAAAATAATTGGTATTAATTTATTGCAATGATTTCTTCATTTTAAGTTATTATAACAATTTTTCCTAATATATTAAACCTTCTATTGCAACTGAAAATTATAGTTATTGCAATTTATTATTATTGATGCAATAATTTAACAATTTTAAGTTATTATTACAATAATTTTAACTTGTAGATGCGATATTTTGTCTAATACTATACATATTTTGTTGTATTAACACTTGATGTAATAAACTTTTTTCTATGTAATGTCTCAATACCCTCCTTTATTTTTTAAACACAAGGATCTGATCTGATGTGGGTTATGAGTAATTAGAATTATTGTGTACAAAGTCCAGACTAAATGTATGAAGGAAATTTGCTAGAAGCTTAAGATAATGGTATATTAATGATTGTCACATTATTGTTGAATAAGAAAATGTTTACCAAGGAACTATACGGGGTTGGAGTAATGCCAATCCTTCTCTTATTTTCCCTTTCATCTATTCAATACGTAGTTGCATATATTAATCCATCGAGCTCGGGTTTGCTCACCTTTATTCCAACTAAAAAAACCAATAATAAATCAAAGAATAATAATTTTTAAAAAAGTATGCAGTTGAGCAGTTTCATATATATTAGTCAAACTCACTTCCTAGTAATATAATAATCAAGAGGATTGTTGACCAATTATGAAATGTATATCACGGTTATTGTGGGCACGTGCATGTGTGAAGACTTGCACTTAGAAAGTATTGGAATTTGCAGAAACAGCATTATTTGAAGAGAGGAAAAAAGGCATTTTACTACAAACAAAATGAACAATGAAATTCATAAAAGAGGGTTATGGTTCCCAGCTAACTCTAAGTGCTAACCATGTGCAAATACATGTAAAAAACACAAAGAGGATGGATTGGGAGGACCTTTTTCCAAAACTTCATAATTACTGAGTTGTAAAGTATTTTTCTAGTGAAAAAAATAGGAAAAAGACCTATTCTAAAGTGTCCATTGTTAACAATCCTATAAAAGGTTCTCTCCTTTAGTGCAACTCTTTTTATTTCTTTTTTTCATCTTTTAAAGTACTTCCACCCTTAAAGCAACTTGCTTTTTAGATAAAATCATATGTCTTATAAACTTGTTTTTCTACTTTTCATGCTCTTCTTCTTCTTCTTTTTCATTGTTAATTATTAGTATTATTATTCTTATCATGCTAAAGATCTTTCGAGGAAAAAGCAACTTAGAAATGGAGTAAAGAACCGAGCCACATCCACTTTTGCGCATGGTGCATATGGTCCTTAAATTCTCTTTCTGGGTCTCTCGTGGTGCACATGGTCAATTCTTCTTGTGATATCATAGTCAACTCCATCAAAGACTCAATCATGAATGAAGTCAAATTAAGCATTTTATTAAATTGGTGTAACGATATATGTAATTAATATGTTACACTTAATAATGGATCTAATTAATTCAATTCGTAAACTCTTTTTATCTTATAAGAAATTTGGGATTGAATCTTCAATAAAAAAAAATAAAAAATAAAAAATATATATTTGTTTTGATTTGATGATAGATAATAGATTCAAATCTTATCATATTCTTTTATAATAAAAAAAAAATATCATTTTTCCGAGCAATTTTTTTCTTTCAGTCTTTTTCATAGCTACAAGAGGGTGCGGGGATATCTTCATTCCAACAATCAATTTACCAAATCTCTCAGCCCCCGGCGTTCAAAGTTTCAAAATCTTCTTCACTCTATCAGCTTTTCATAGATATATGCTTCTGAAATAATATTGCTCATAATTTTTTGCAAGTGGAAGACGTGTCAATACAAAATAAAAACTTTTAGCTCAAATTAGAGGAAGTCAAATTTAAAAAAATAAATAAAAATAAAATAGGCTAGAACTAAAGCTTTTTATTGCTACTAACAGTTTACAGTCCACTTAATTAAAAATAAATAATAATAAAAACCCTTACAGTTTACAGATTATTTAGGAGGGAATCCAAGAAATGTAGTAACGTGAAAATTTGAAACTGTTCTTCATTAATTTGTAGGATTTAGGCTCGTGTTAAATTAACTAAACTAATATACTTTGCAAACCAAATTGTCTATGTACACTTAATAAAAGATATGCTAAAAGTAGTTGTGCCTAATATATGATATATTCCTTTGATTTTTTTTCATATTGTGTAGGCTAGCATCTTCTAATGCACCTTACCATGAAAAGCGGATAATTTAAAGATTAATTATTAAAGAAGAAATTATCTAGACAGATACTATAGTATAAATACTTTTTTTTTTTGAGACGGCTATAGTATATATACTTGATCTTAGCTTTTCTTTTTTTGATAAAGAAAAAATGGTAATAAGTGGTGATTATAGTTTCTCACATGTTTTGAAGCGCCAAGGTAATTCTATTGTCCACAATCTTACTAAACATGTCACAAATTTTTCGGTTTAAATGAAAGATGTTCCCTCACACTTTACTATTGTAATCCAAGTCGATATGACTTTTCAATCGGTATGAATTTTCATTAATGAAAATTTCAGCTTTCTTCTAGAAAAAAGATGATGACTAGAGTAGATTCCATATTTGGGCATTATCATTGTATCCTATCCGATGAATATGGACTTGTAAATAATGGAACCGATGAGTCATAACTATTATCTCAACCTTGCGGTGACATTTTCATGAGGAAGGTAATTCATTTCCCATTATAGGCTAGTCACTTTTATTGCAACATACTATGAAGGTGGATAATTTAAGATAAAGATGTAAAGCCCAAAGATAAGGAAGTTTTGACACCGATCAAGAAAGACTTGGGCTCACATGAAATTGTATTCGAGTTTAGGTTTTAAGACAATCTCAGTTCAACATGAAACTGACAAAGTATAACTTAAATGGGTCTGGAGCCTGGGCACGAATAGGTCCATCATCCTCCTCATGGCTAGGGCCCAAATTACTCTAGGAGGACATGACTGGCCCTCTTTACTGTGAGTTCTGTTGAATTACTTGGGTTTCTCACTCATTTGCACCCCAGTATTAGAAAATTAAAAAAATATATATATATATATATCATAATGGGCATTATAGCTTGGTCCAATTTTTTCTGGGCTCCAAGCCAGAATTTTGCCAACAAGAATATTTCAAGACCAGACCCAAAAGTAAAAACGTTGCTGGAGATACTGGGGGAGTTGTCTAATATTTTTGTAAAGTATAGTCAGATCTACTTTTCAAGCTTGAAGCAAAAAAAAAAAATAATAATAAGAACAACAACTTCAATACTCTTTAAATGTATTAGGAAATTAGAAAAATAAATTGCATGTTTCAAGTCCAGCTTCTGTTATGGGAAATTAACAAGAACAAAGAAGAAAAATTTCCTACTTATAACAAATTATACAAACATATAATTATAGATAGTATTTTGTACTAAAAATTAAACATTTTAACCATCATCAAACTTAGTTGACATTAAAAAAAAAAAAAAAAAAAAAGCATTCATGAAAATGACCAATTAAAAAATTATTCATATATATTGCATGACCTGGGTCACCAAGCCACTCTAGCATCACCACCATTGCCACTTTATCTAGGACTTGAATTAGTTCTGACATTCTTCCGATAAGATCATCGAACCCACCCCCAATGTATTGACCTTAAATTTACATGCAACTTCCATGTCAATAATCCATGTCTTAATCACACCCAATTTCAGTTTCACTCTAAGTTTCGCATTTAGAGTTAAGGAGACCGGTACCTTAGTTTTATTGGCCTTCATACTCTTCTCAATCTCCTTAGGTAGCGTTTCTTTTGTTCCTTTAAGAAAGACTTTAATCTTCTTGAAACCATTCTCTCCTTGCTTCAACGATGGAAATTTGCCTGTAGCAATCTTTTTGCCCTTGGAAGATAACGTGACAACCCCACCACTGTCATAATCAATTCCCATCATTTCATTTGGGTTATTGGCCTTCAATGAGATTGTGTACCCAGCCGATTGAGAATGTTTATGAGTAGAATTTTGTGCATGCTTGACTAGGACATGTGCCACGGAGAATGAAGGACTTTTAGACCTATAGACGATGGACAATGTCACTAGGATTATAGCAATTATAAGTGCTAGAACAACCAAGATGGAACCAGTTATCCATACCCAGCACTTGGGTCGAGACTTGTTCTTCTGTTCAACAGGTTTTTTGCCAAGACGTTCCACAAAAAAGGCATTTTCCGGGGGTGGAATGCGATAAATTTGATCTTTAGGGATTTGGATTACGTAGGTTTCGGAGTACATATCAGGATGCGGTGTTATTAGAAGCGGTGATGGTGGTGTTGGTGGTGGCAGCGATTTTGACCCTGCTGATGAATGTAGCGGGAGAGAGTTGTCATCCGTGTCATCACCATCGGGCGCTGGTGGGACCCGCCCCTCCATGGGTAAAGGGGAGGGGTGCACAAATGAGATGATAGGGTGGTAGAGGCAAATTGAGGAGAAAGAGTGATTTGCATGGGAAGAGTTGGTTGCATGGGAAATTGGTTTGGACAATAGAGGAGGGGTGAAGAGAAAGGAGGAATACCGGCTTGGAAAAAAATACAGCTCATGTTGGGAGTGAGTGTAAGGTTGGGTATGGCTCTAGGGGTCACATATCGTTTTGCCGATTAAATCCTATTTTTGGGTCGTTTTACTTGGTCAAATCCAGACATTTAACAGTTGCATCACTTGTGTTTTGTTCATCATGAAACAGTCTAAACATGAATTTAAGGGGAGGGACAAATTCCAATTCAGATTATCTATTTCCATATTTTGTGTTTCGCTTTACGCTTCACCAATCATAATATGTGATTGATTTTTTTCGTTTCAAATTTTGATTATTTTATAAGAAAAATTATATGTATATATTGTAAATTGTAATTAATGAAATATAAAATGAAAAACAAAATGTGGTACATATGATTTGCATTCAGGCAATTCCAACTTATAATAATTTTGGAAACAGCCATAAAAATGTTACCTGATTTAATTAAAAAAAAAACTAAAAAAAACGCGTTTTCAAAATTATTATATGTTATTCTATCTTGTGTGTGTATATATATATATAATTATTATATGTTCTAGAATCTATATATTCTAAAACAAATTCCCACACAAGCAAATAAAATTATGAAGTTCAAATGACATCTCTTCTAGAAGACTTTTACATGAGTGCTAATTTTCGTTCTTGAACTTTCTATTTGAATAATTAATTTTTTGGAAATTAGATGTGTGATAAATTAAACACATCCCTTAAATTTTTTATTTTTTATTTATAACTATAACACATCTGATAACTGATTGCATTCATTCTTTCTTATTACGTGGGCCGACATAGTTATAGTGACTATTTGAATCTTGGCTTCTATTAAGTCTTTTTTAGGTCCATAATGGGATGGACAAATTCTTTTTTAATACATAAGGAGCCCCTACTCTCCCTTTGAATAGATGACAATTAGAGCATCTGCTCTATCTCTATTTTTTCTCAAAAAAAGTTTACTGTTCACACTCAAATAACTAGTCTAAACACAACTTTTCCCAAAAAAAAAAAAAAATTGAAGTTACTATAGTAGTTCTCTTAATCTAGAGAACACTGTAGCAACTCCAAACAATTATTTTATCTTCAAAAAATACTCGGCTGAATAAAAAAAAATTCTTTCTCTTTCCTCCTCTCTTCTTTGTTCATCTGTCTCTCTCTCAAACGGTAACACAATCAAAACACAAATACGATCTAAAATCAGAATAGAAACAACAAATCAAGATCAGGGAAAAATACAAATTTAATTAGAACAAAAATATAAAATCAAAACAAAAACAACAGATCAGAAACATGAAAGCCTATCTAAGCTCCATTGTAACAACAAAGTGAAGAAAAAAAAAAAAAAAAAAAAGAAGAAGAAAGAAGAAGAAGATAGATGAAGGCCAACTATCTCTGCCAACTGTGTGTGTGAGTGAAGTGAGATGAAGAAGAAAGAAATAAAAAAACAAAAATGCAAACATAGAGAAGAAGTCAAAAGATCATGGTCGGCTATATGTGTGTGTGAAGTGAGCTGAAGAGGAAAGAAAATAGAAGTAGAAATAGAAGTCAAAAGATCATGCTAGAGAGTGTTCTAGAATCAAGAAGAAATAGAAAAAGTCAAAAAAAAAAAAAAAAAAAAAAAAAGAGCTAGAGGAAGAAAAAGAGAGTCCGGTGGGATACGTGTGTGGTGGAGAAAAAACCAAGAAAAAAAAATGTATGAATGAAATTAAGGAAGAAAAAATAATATATATATATATATATAAAAGGCAATTAAGAAATACTACTATAATATTTTCACAATAAATTTTAAGTAATAGATTGTTATTAGCTAATATTGGTGAATAAAAAAATAATTTCAATAGTGGGTTCAAATTAGAACTAATAACAACTTTCAACATAAGATTTTGATGTGATTCTTGTGAAAGTATTGTGAAAAATGTTGTGTGTTAGAAATACTGAATGTAATTCTATTGTATTTCATGATGAAAGAATGTATATAGGTGTCTTTATATATGAGGCATATGTGTGCAGTACAAATAAATATGTGTATTATACAAGTAACCTAATTGAGCCTAAAGCCCACAATATATTATACACGTTAACAACCCCCCTCAAACTCAAGGTGGATGTGAGATCAGCTTGAGGTTGTCAACCAAGTACGAAGGTGTCCCTTAGGATGTGACTTGGTGAAAATATCTGCAAGTTGATCTTTAGAGGAGACTGAGATCAGCTTGAGAGCACCATGGACAAGATGAAAACGAATAAAATGACAATCGATCTCGATGTGTTTAGTCTGTTCATGGAAGACATCATTGTAAGCAATATGAATAGCACTCTGGTTGTCACAATAAAGAGGAGTAGTAGAGGATGTAGACACACCTAAGTCTTAGAGAAGCCATCGTAGCCAAAGGAGCTCAGATATGGTATCAGCAAAGGCACGATATTCTGCTTCAGTACTGGAGCGGGCCACATGAGTTTGTTTCTTACTTCGCCAAGAAATCAGAGAAGAACCAAGAATAAAGCAATAACCAATGGTGGACCTGCGATCAGTGGGATCTCCTACCCAATCAGCATCAGAAAATGCACAGAGAATAAGAGGAGACTAAGCAGAGTAGAAAAGACCATGGAAGAGAGTACCCTTTAGGTATCGAAGAATGCGCAGAACTGCAGCATAGTGAGTCGATAGTGGTACAGACAGATACTGGCTCACCTGGTGAACAATATAGAAAATGTCTAGACGAGTGACAGTGAGATAAACTAAGCTGCCAACCAAGCATCTGTGAAGAGAGGCATTAGACAATGATTTTCCCCCTGAGGGAGTCAGATGCGCATTAAACTCAACAAGAGTGTCAACAGTTTTGCTATCAGTGAGTCCAGCTCGAGACAAGAGTTCAGAGGCATACTTGGCTTGAGTAATATAAAGTTCATCTGTAGAATGAGTGATTTCAAGACCCAAGAAGTAGCTGAGATGTCCAAGATCTTTCATCTCATACTACTGACTGAGAAAAGCCTTGAGTACTTGAATGCCACTGAGGTCATCACCAGTTATGATCATATCATCTACATATAGGAGAAGTAAAATAGTACATTTGTCAGTGCGACGAAGAAATAAGGCAGAATCATAATGATTGGCCATGTAACCCAAGTGAGAGATGATAGAGCTGAATTAGACAAACCAAGCTCGTGGAGCTTGTTTAAGGCCATAAAGTGCACATTGAAGGTGACAAACCTTGTTTGAATCAACAGAGAGACCAAGAGAAGGTTGCATATACACTTCTTCACTTAAATCCCCATTAAGGAATGCATTTTTGACATCCATTTAAAAAAGGTCCTATTTACTGGCAGCAGCAACAGCTAAGAGGGCACGAACAGATGAGATACGAGCAACCGGAGAAAAGGTCTCTTCATAATCAATCCCATACTCTTGTGTAAAACCTTTTGCAATAAGACGAGCTTTGTAGCGCTCAATGGACCCATCAGAGCGAGTCTTAATCTTGTAGATCCACTTACAACCAACCATAGATTTTCCAAGAGGAAGTATTACCAAATCCCAAGTATGGTTTTTAAATAATACATCAAGTTCCTCTTTCATTGCAATCTGCCATAAAAGGGTCAATGAAAGCCTCACGATAGGTGTGAGGTTCGTGTAGTGTAGCAAGGGTAGTGTAACAATGATAGTCAAGTAAATGTGTAGGAATAAATCTTACCTGAGTTGAGTGACGAGGTGGAATGTCTTGTTCAAGATCTTCAGGCGGAGCAAAAGCAGGGGACCCAAGCTCAGAATTGGGGTTGGGTAGCTCGTCTTCAACCTGTTCATCTTCCACCTGTTCATTAAAGGGTGAACTAGGAAAGGGATCAGTGATATCTGGTGGTTGGACAAAGAAGTCTACAGCAACAAAATCAAGAGCAACTACAGGAGGATCAGGAGCAACTACAGAAGGAATATGTGCCTCATCTGGAAAAAGATCTAAGACAGAGGAGGAAGATAGGGAAGCACTGAAATGAGAGAGCTCGACAAAAAGGCGATGTTTCCAAAAGACAACATTGCGGGAGATACGAAGACGATGAAATACAGGATCATAACACCTATACCCCTTTTGAGTTTCGCCATAGCCAAGAAAACAACAAAGTCTTGATCGAGACTCAAGTTTGTTATATTCATGTGGCTGAAGAAGAACGAAACAAGCAGAACCGAATGAGTGAAGGTGGTGATAGTCTGGAGGTGACCCAAAAAGGCGCTCATATGGAGTCTGATTTTGGATAACAGGACTCGGAATGCGATTAATAGTATGAACAGCATGAAGAACAATTTCACCCCAAAAATGAGCAGGAACTTTGGTAGAGAGAAGGAGGGCATGAACAATATCAAAAATATGACGAAGTTTTCGTTCGGCTCTACCATTTTTCTGAGAGGTACCTGGACAAGTTAGTTGATGAACAATGCCATAGGAATACAAAATAGCTTGGAAAGCATATTAAGTATATTCAAGAGCATTATCAGATCGAAAAATTTTGATGCGTCTGGAAAACTGAGTTTCAACCATTTTTGCAAAATTAGAATATACTTCCAATAATTCAGAATGATATTTCATATTAAAAATCTAGTTATAGCGAAAGTAATCATTAACAAAGACAACAAAATATCTAGACCCACCAATACTAGAAACAGAGGACGACCCCCAAACATCAGAATGAATAAGGTCAAAGATATTAGTAGATATTGATTCACTAGTATTGAAAGGCAAAGCTGGTTGTTTTCCTAACTGACATAAAACACAATTAAAGTTTTCTGTAGACATTGAACCTAACAAACCTCTAGAAGCCAATTGTTGTACTCGAGAGGAAGATGCATGACCAAGTCGAACATGCCAAAGTGCAAGGGAAGAAGTGGAAGAAAATACAGCAGCTCTGATACCATGTTAAATATTAGCATTGATACACCATGTTGAATATGCTAGTATGGATGCGGAAGCGAAAGCATAAAGTATAGAACACAATAACACAAGAGAATTACGTGGTTCAGCCTAACGGCCTACATCCACGGAGGAAACCCTAAAGGGCTACATCAATAATATATTATAGTGTAGTACAAATCTTGTGTTACAATGAATCATAACATGTGTATATATAGTAGACTAAACCCTAGACTAATAGACTTCTAGTACAAGTAGGAGACTTGGCTTGCACATAAAGTAGAATTAGACTTAGGCCTATACTAATGGGCTAAATATCTCTAACACCCCCTCTCAAACTCAAGATCGAA
This sequence comes from Quercus suber, assembly GCF_002906115.3. Lineage (NCBI taxonomy): Eukaryota > Viridiplantae > Streptophyta > Magnoliopsida > Fagales > Fagaceae > Quercus > Quercus suber. The sequence goes on along the minus strand of NW_027069927.1, from coordinate 437,488 downwards.
ACTTGATGAAATCTTGAGATTTGATAAGGTTGAGAAGATCCTTTGAATAAAGTTTGGCTCTATGACGGTAGTTTGAAGAAGGCAATGGTCTTGCAGTGTTGATGCAACTTCCAACGGTGGCATGACTATACCAGAGAGTTTTGACGGCAATAGTAAGAAGCCAAAGAAGATGAACGCAACAAAAAAAACACTGAGGAAGACAAAGATTGCTCTTAAATATACTGCAAGGACAGAAAACCATGGCCACAAGAAGGTGGCTCTGAAACTATGTTAAAAATACTGAATGTAATTCTATTGTATTTCATGATGAAAGAATATACATAGGTGCATTTACATATGAGGCATATGTGTGCAGTACAAGTAAATATGTGTGTTATACAAGTAACCTAACTGGGCCTAAAGCCCACAATATATTATACACATTAACATTGTGGATATAATACTTTTCATTGAAAAATATAATTGTTGAAAATAAATATAAGAAGAATAAATGATGATAAAAAAAAAGAATAAATATTAAATGAAGAAATAATATTTAAATGAGATAAAATATAGGATAGAAAATCTATTAAAAAATGTATTTAAATAAATAATTAAACAGTAAAAATTACTATTCATTTTCCAACCAATACAAAAAAAATTAGAGAATTTGGTGAAGATACTCTTAGATCATTTAAATTTCCGTTCTTTTCAATGGGTATTAGGTCTAGGGAGTGGGTTTCTTGTCTTCTCAGACACTGTACTCACAAGTCACATCTAGCAACCACCCTATAATTTGAGAAATTAATCGAAGGTTTTTTCAAGATTTCAATAGAGGGCTCATCATTAAACCATGGAGGTATGTGGTTTCTTCATAAAACACCCATACATGCATTGAGTAGTAAAATATATTTTAGATAATTTCTAACAATTACATGATATGCACATGTTAATAATTGTATTTTAACATCATTATATGCCATAATAGGATATGATAGAACTGTATGCATATCACATGATTAGATCCGTTAATGTTTTAATGAAAATTACAATTTTTTTTTCTTTTTTGCTGAAATATAGGTCAAGGGGTTAATAACTCAAATAGAAGAAAAATGCTAAGATCACATAAATTTATACAACTTTTTTCACAAATAACAACGTGACGAATTGTGACAAAATTTGTGTAAGTTTATGTAGTCCTAACAAAACTTCAAGTAGAAAGTACAAAGACTAAATTAATACCAATGTCAAAGTCCAAAGATAATACTCGTAAAAGGTTAAAATTCATTAGAAATTAATTGTGTGTGTGTGTATATATATATATATTTAATATAATTGTAGCTATATTAACAAATATCATTGGCAAAAACAAGAAAGTTAATTTAATTCATGAAAATTTTGTTGTATCAAAATTTTGGGACAAAGTATTATCTCTGTTAGGGATTTGTAGGGACTCAATTTGGAAAAGCCTTCAAAAATGAGAAAGAAAAGTGGTCCAACAAGCCCAAACAATAAATTTTTAGAGAGTGGGCGAAAGAACTAGCTCTATTTGATAGGAAAAGCCTTCTTGTTCCTTGTCCAGCCAAAAAAAACTCTCTTATAATGTCATCCCCTTTCATGTTATATAGCACGTTCCTCCCCTTACTTTCGCCATACACGTGTAGGTTCTATCCTGAGAACTCATTTCTGTCCCATCTCCCGCTCTCTAGAATCCCCAACCAGCAATCATAAGGCTACTTGATCATTGTTCAGACATCACCTCCACATTAATGTGGAGGTAGCAGCGTCAGAAGATATTTGTTGTCTCCACTATCTCATATCTGTTTCTTAATTACAGTACAACCTTATGGACTATCCAGGGTAACCAGATAGTTGCATCCACCTCAGACTATCGTTCCGGGATGAATCTTCTCCTCGTACACATTTTGGATTTTCATTTGCAATCCTCAGCTCTTCTTCTTATATTATTCGTATCATGCCCTTATTAAATCATCCTCGGACGAATTGCTATCCTCGGATTGGGCCATTGGGCCACAGGCCCAATTCCTACAAATTTACCAACACCTCCTTGTATAGCTGGCCCCACAATAGCCCCTCAAAATCTCACTTTCTGTCACCTCGGCAAAAGGGAGATTTTGATATCTTGCCGTCATCCCCTTTTCCTAATCTCTAGAACGCCTTTCCACCTGCCCAAGGCGCATTTCTGACGTTTTGGCTTCAGGAGCGTGCCATCATTAAATTATGGCGGCCTCTCTGTCCCCCACGTTCAACGGCAAGATGCTAATCTAATGGTAGAGGGTTTTCAATATTTATGAGCGGGATTTTTCCTGCTCACAATTTCTGCGACACTATAAATAACTTTTCAAATCAACCTTGTTTCCATTTACAACAATTATATTATCACAGCGCACATCCATTAAACTTGTCACTTTCTTTTGCCTCATCGTGCGTTCATAAATACCACAACCCTGTCTGAGAATCTCCTTTTTAAACCTGTAAGTCTCCTTGAACCTTCTTAGTTCTTATTCCCTTTTTATTAGCTTTTCATCATAACTTTTAGAGAACGGGTATGTTTAAAAATATGGTTGAGTCCGAGGAGAATATAGAGGCATTTAGATCGAAGTATGGGATTCCCCCAACAGTGGGTATGAGATACGCTTCTCCAGAAACATGGGTGAAAGATAGGAAGACAGGAGAAGTGGTTATCCCTATGATTGCCTTTGTGGAGGGAGGGATGACCATTCCTATGGGTAATCTTACTAGAAACTATCTTAGATTCTTTAGGTTATCTCCCACACAGTGTGCCCCCAACATGTTTAGAGTGTTAGGGAGTATAGAAGTCCTAAACAAGAAGATGAATCTAGGCCTGACCCATCACAATGTGAATTAGTTGTATAATCTTAATCATCTAAAAGGTCAGGGTTACTATCTTAAGTCTAGGCACCCTGAAGTCAGGTTAATTCCATGTCTCCCTACATCGAATAAGGGATTAAAAGATGACTTTTTAATCTTTTCTGGGGAATGGCATGACGGTCTACCCTGCCCGACTAAAGAGGGAAAGCCAGGCGGGGTTTTTGGCAATAAGTTTATATAGTTTGGTTTGTACTCTTCAGTTCAAATTATTTTTGTTTCTAATAAAGCTTTCTTCCTATTTTAATGACCTTGTAGATAAACGCGCTACCAGGCCTCAATTTGGACTAGTCAATAGGGAAAGTTTGGATAGACTCCTGCGATCCGAGGTGTACGTGAACCCATCTGACGACCAACTTAGAGCAACACATATCATCCTCGGGTATAAGCCTATTTCCTCGGCATTTCAAGCTTCCAAGTGTGTGATAAAGGCTAAGGATCCTCGGCTTCACTGTATCAGTGTAGCTTTTGAAGGGTTTATTGTCCCTGAAGGCGTTCCGATCCCTGAAATGACTCCTTTTACTGAGCCGCTACACGTGGCCATACCTTCTATGGGGGCTTCTTCATCGCGCCCTGTTCCTTAAGAAGGAAGAGAGGAAGAAGAAAGAGAAGAAGAAGAAGAAGAAGAAGAAAGAGAAGAAGAAGAAAGAGAAGAAGAAGAAGAAGAAGAAGAAGAAGAAGAAAAAGAAGAAACTTCAGAGGGGTTCGTAGAACTGTTGGACTCGGCAGACGAATTTGAAGTATTCAATCAACCTTCATCTCCCGAGGTAGTTTCTGAAGAAATGGGCATCCAGAGGAAAAGTTAGAGGAGTTTGCTGGATGTGATCAAAGTCCAGCCTGGGAAGGGTGCGCCGGGGAAGTCAACTCAACCCAAGCTTCCCCCTCCTCCCAAATCTCTTCTTCCCCCTCATCAACCATCCCAACCACCTGTGATTGAACCTACTGATCCGAAGATGAGGAGGGATTCAAAAGATAAGGAAGTGGTGGAAGCCGAGAGGTCCCACCTGACTCTTAAGGATGAGGCTCAACGAGCTGCGAAGTAGCAAAAGGTTAGCCATGGATCTCAATGAGTCGCGGGAAAGACCGCCACCTCGTCCTCGAAGCCCGAGACTTGGCTCCCCGCACCCATGCTCGGCGGTGAGCCCCTAAGGGAGGATGCATCCCTTAGGAATTTCAACAGTGGAATTGGGTGCCACGTCGCCTCAGCCCTAAAGGAAACCCTCCTACTCTCCAAGGATATGACAGAGCTGAGAGGCATAAGGAAGAAAGAAGTTTTCTTGAATGCTAAGAGATACTTAGGCATGGTATGATATCTTTCTTGCTCTGCCTCTTTAATTATAAATGTCCTATACACAACTTTATTTATTGCATCTCTAACTCCCTTTCCTCTAGGCCGTCCAAGCCACTTTCAGGATGGAGGAGATCACTAATTCTTATGGCCAGCAACTAGATGATGAGAGGAAGATGCGGGCCACAGCTATGCAAACACTTACCGTTGCTGAACAAAGCAATGTGTAGCTGAAGAAGAAGTTGGCCGAGGAAGAACACGCTCGGAAGAGTGCTGAGTCAGTTCTGGAAAACACTCAGAGGCAGGCCGAGGATCAGAGGAAACGTCTGCGCGACGCTACTGACCAACTGGCAACTTCCCAGGAACAGATATTAAATCTGAAGAAACAACTGGAGGAAGCCCATAGGCTCAGAGGCCAGGCTGAAAAGGCAAAAGCCAAGGCAGAAACTGCAAAGGCCGAAGCTGAAAAAGAAAAAGATAAAGCTCAGCAGGACGGATATGACATCGGTGTAGCTGAAACAGAGGACAAATTCAAAACTGAGGTGCCAGTTGTATGCCGAGTATACTGTGCCCAGACCTAGACAGAAGCTCTCAACCAAGCTGGTGTTGACCCTTCTTCCAAGTTAAGGAGGCCAGAGAATGTTTACTTCCCTCCAGCTATACCAACCTTAGGCCCCTCTTCTCAGCCACAGGATGCATCCTCCATAGTTGCTGATTCGGCCAAAGAAACCCAAATTCAGAATCCTCCCCTTCTCAATCAGCAGGAGCAACCCAAAGCGCCTGAAGTTGCCAAAGACATCTCTTCGGATAAGGCAGGTGAGAGGCCCAAAGATGGAGCAGCTTCTCAGAGCTTTGAACAGGCTTTAGCTTCAACCACTCTGCCTGCTAGAGGAGTTCAAATTGAGAAGGAAAAAGATGTTCCTCCACAAGCAACTGGCAAAGCTCCCCAACCCAAGCTCCAAATAAAATTAAAACCATAATTGACCTAGTTAAATTCTATTTATTTTTCATTTTATTTATCTTTTGAAGACATTTGGAATGTGATGTACATTTTTTATTTTATTACATTTATATAAAATGTTATTGCTTTATTTGTCACTTGTGCAATTTTCTGTGCAAATATTCTTTGTTTTTATATGATTGCGTGAGAAGGAAATCTGATACTACAAAGGAAGACTTAACTTTAGGTGTACTAGTTAGAAAACAGAGTAAACCTTAATCATAAACTTCACTACCTTATCGAGGCTTGTTTCTAATCCATTACAAAGTGTCCAAAGTTGAGAAGACATTCTAAAGACGTTTCAACCAGCGAGATACTGGGCACCTTAAAATGCTTTAAGTGATGCTCATGGAATTTGCTTTGATGCACTATTTTAATTGCACGGACCCCAATTAAGAAGCACTGACTTCTACTAAGTTTGTTGTCTAGACGATCTATCGTGCTTTATTTTCTGCTTAACATCTCGATAGTTATGAAAAGATATTAATTTTCACTAAGTTTGTGGTCCGAGGACCTGACATGACTTAGTTTCTGTTTAATACTTAAAAGGATGTCATAGTGTATTAATTTTTCACTAAGTTTATGGTCCGATGACCTGACATGACTTAGTTTCTGTTTAATACTTCAAAGGATGTCATAGTGTATTAATTTTCACTAAGTTTGTGGTCCGAGTACCTGACATAACTTAGTTTCTGTTTAATACTTCAAAGGATGTCATAGTGTATTAATTTTCACTAAGTTTGTGGTCCGAGGACCTGACATAACTTGGTTTTTGTTTAATACTTCAATAGATGTCATAGTGTATTAATTTTCACTAAGTTTGTGGTCCGAGGACCTGACATAACTTAGTTTCTGTTTAATACTTCAATAGACTTAAAAGCACAAGTTACAGAATTATGACAAATTGTAAGTGGAAGTAAAACAGAATTGCTCTTATTAATAATAATACCTCTTTAGGTTGCTTATATTCCAAGGATGGAGTACAATTTTTTCGTCCAAATCTTCTAAGTAATAAGCACCTATCCCCACTACAGATGTGATACGATATGGTCCTTCCCAATTGGGCCCCAACTTTCCCCAGGCTGGATTTTTAGTAGTTCCCAAGACTTTTCTCAATACTAGATCTCCTGGGGCTAACGACCTCAACCTGACATTTACATCATAGCCTTGTTTTAGCTTGTGTTGGTAGTAGGCCAATTGAACCATCGCATTCTCTCGTCGTTCGTCTAACAAGTCTAGATTCCTCTTCAACAGATCATCATTCCCATTCGAGGTAAAAGTACTGGTCCTTAGGGTGGGAAAACCTGCTTCGAGAGGAATCACAGCCTCAGCCCCATAAGTCATTGAAATTGGGGTTTTCCCAGTCGACCGTCGAGGTGTCGTCCGATATGTCTAGAGGACATGTGGCAGCTCCTCCACCCACCTTCCCTTTGCATCATCTAATCTTTTTTTAAGCCCACCAACTATGACCTTGTTGATAGCCTCGGCTTGCCCATTTCCCTGTGGATAGGCTGGAGTGGAATATCTGTTCTTTATCCCCAGATCGGAACAATACTTTCTAAAAGCCTTACTATCAAATTGAAGACCATTATTCGAGATGAGAGATTGAGGAATCCCGAATCGAGTAATGATATTTTTCCAGACAAACCTCTTAACACTCACATCTCTGATATTGGCCAAAGGCTCAGTTTCAACCCACTTCGTAAAATAGTCTATGCCAACCAACATATATTTTTTATTTCCTACCGCTTTAGGGAAAGGGCCAACGATGTCTAAGCCCCACTGACCAAAAGACCAAGGACTAGAAAGTGGATTAAGAACTCCCCCGGGCTAATGGATGTTTAGTGCGAATCTTTGACACTGATCACACTTCCTAACAAACTCATGAGCTTCTTTTTGCATACTTGGCCACCAATAACCCTGAGTAATTGCCCGGTGAGATAAAGACCTCCCTCCGGTGTGACTTCCACAAATCCCTTCATGTAGCTCTTCCAATAATACCTCTGATGCTTCGGGATATACACAAAGCAAATATGGCCCAGAGAAAGAGCGTTTATATAACTTTTTATCCTTGGACAGCCAGAATCGAGGAGTCTTCTTTCGTACCTTTTCAACTTCTGATTTGTCTTCGGGCAGTATATCCTTCTCTAGGAATAGCAATAAAGGATCCATCCAACTACGCGCTGAATTGACTTGATTGACCTAGAGCGAGTCTCCCGTTATTGGGGTGGATGTGTTTAAATATTCGATCATTATCATTCGGGGTAAGTCTTGTGCCGAGGAGGTAGCAAGGGAAGCCAAAGAGTCCGCATGGGCATTTTCACTCCTAGGGACATGGGTTACTTCAAAACATTCAAAATTTACTTGCATACGTCTAACCTGGCCCAAGTACTCTTGCATTCTGGTGTCCCGAGCCTCCAACTCACCTCTAACCTGACCCACGACCAGTCTCGAATCCGAGAAAATCTCCACTGCTTTTCCACCTAGTTTTTTGACCATCGCCATCCCATTCAATAAAGCTTCATACTTTGCTTCATTATTAGTAGTTGAAAATCCTAACCTTAAAGACTTCTTGATAACGACCTTTTCAGGAGACATCAGAACCAGCCCCACTCCTGACCCCCACTGGTTTGCTACTCTGTCCACATACACTTTCCAGGGTGAGGCATGTTGCACAGAGATAAGGCCAACTGATTTTTCATCCATGTTCGGTGGACTTGTTTCTATTTCTTCAGGGCCTTCAGTAAACTTGGCCACCAAATCGGCGAGAATCTGTCCCTTCATAGAGGTACGAGGCATGTATTTAATATAAAAAAATCCCTAGAATTTTGCCCCACTTGGCAACCCTACCAGTGTAGTCTGCACTCCGAAGCACTGCCTTGAACGGATATTGAGTGAGGACGACCACAGTGTGCGCTTGAAAATAATGGGGAAGTTTCCTTGTTGCATGTACCACTGCCAAAATGGCCTTTTCCAACGACAGATAATGTATCTCAACCTCATAAAGCGACTTGCTCACATAATAGACTGGCCGTTGCACGCCATTATCTACCCGTATCAGAACAAAACTAATCGCATAAGTGGCTATCGCTAAGTAAGAAAAAAGAACCTCATTCACCTTGGGGATAGACATAATAGGTGGCCGAGATAGATATTCCTTAAGCTGCTGAAATGCCAGGGCGCACTCCTCTGTCCACTCGAACCCCTTCCACTTGTGGAGTAAAAGGAAAAAAGGTCTGCACCTATCCGCCGACCTAGAGATGAATCTATTCAAAGCAGCGGTCATCCCAATCAATCTTTGGACCTCATTGGGATTCCGAGGTGCTTACAAGCTACTTATGGCTCTGATTTGATCAGGGTTTACCTCAATTCCTCAGTGAGTCACCATGTAACCCAAAAACTTCCCCAAGCTCACTCCGAATGCACACTTGGATGCGTTCAGCCTCAATTTGTGTTTCCTTAAAATCTCAAAAGTGTTGGTAAGGTCTATCACATGCTCAGTCACAACTCTGCTCTTCACAACCATAGCATCAATATAGACTTCGATGCTCCTGCCCAACTGTGGCTCAAACATCTTCGTCATCATCCGTTGGTAAGTAGACCCTGCATTCTTCAGGTCAAAGGGCATTACCTTGTAGTGATAATTTCCAATGAGAGTGAGAAAAGCGGTCTTTTCCTGATCATCCAATGCCAATGGGATTTGATGATAGCCCTAGAAGGCGTCCAGGAAGCTCATCCGAGGGTGGCCTACTGTTGCATCCACCAATTGATCTATACAGGGCATAGGGAAAGGGTTTTTTGGACAGGCCTTATTAAGGTCCGTGAAATCAACACATACGTGCCACTTTCCATTTTTCTTTTTCACCACGACCGTATTAGCCAACCATTGAGAGTAAAACACCTCCTTGATAGCCCCTGCCTGTTTGACTTTGGTCACCTCGCCCTTGATTGCCTCGGCATGTGCTCTAGACGAATGCCGAGGTGGTTGTTCCTTTGGAATAACAGAGGGATTAACATTCAAATGACAGCAAATGAAGTCTGGATCCACCCCTAGGGCTTTATAAGCATTCCATGCAAACACATCAATGTTTTTCCTAAGGACTTTAACTAATTGTTCCTTCTCCACCACAGGTAACTGCGCTCCCACCTGAAAGAACTTATCTGGCTCATCCCCAACACTCACCCTTTCCAAATTTTCACACTCCACTCCCCTAGCGGACGTGCTGAAGAGGGTCGTCGGAGACTTTGATTGCTATAAATCATTCTTGGCCGTGGCTGAAATATCTACCTCTGGCCGATGTTGAATAGCTATTATCAAGCATTGCCTAGCCATGGTTTGATTCCCCAATATCTCTAACACCTGGCCTCCCAATGGATATTTTACCTTCTGATGAAGTGTAGAAGAGACAGCCCCCAAGGTATGCAGCTAGGGCCTACCTAAAATAGCAATGTACAAAGAAAAAGCATCTACTACGATAAAATCTACCTCCACCACGTCAGTCTGCACAGGCAATCTAATCATGCCCAACGGAATGACCGATCTACCCTCAAAACTCACCAGCGGGGAGCTATAGGCTGTCAGGTCCTGGGGTCTTAAATTTAGCCCCCTATACAGGTCAGGATACATCACCTCGGCTGCGCTCCCCTCATCAATCATCACCCTTCTGATGATTGTATGGTTCCTCTCTTATGGTTATATGGTTGTATGGTTCCTCTCTTATCCTCCTCTGAAAAGCCCAAAACCAACAATGTCTCCAATTTGGCTCTCTTTGGCACTAAACTGGATCCCTCATCCAAACAATGAGACACAGACATTACCCTGGAAGGGCAGGATCTGATCCTACCCGGGGCAGCAAATGTAACGTGTATCGTACCTAAAGGGGGTCCTGAAGAAGCATCCCCCCGAAATGTCGAACCTACTTGACTTCCTCGGCCACTGGAATGGTGCAGAAGCTGGGTTAACTTCCCTTCTTGGGCCAGCTGATCCAAATGATCCCATAAATTTCTGCAATCTTTAGTAGTGTGTCCATGATCCTGGTGATACTGGATTTTGATTACGTTTCGCAAGATCCCCTGCCATTCTATTGGGCCATTTGAAGAATGGCTCATCCTTTATCTTCTCCAGAACCCATTGCCCTAGTTCTCGGAACATGGCGCTAACCACTTGAGGATTAGCAAATCCTGGTTGCCCCCCAAAATCCTTCCGAGGCCGGTTATTGTTATACCAGTCTGACCTGAAATCCCTCATTTCCTAAGGGACTGCCTTGGACTTTCCTCTACCCTGTATCTGATCCTCCTCTACCCTTCTATACTTGTCAATCTGATCCATAAGCTAGCATACATTGGTAACAAATTTACCGATCAAGAACTTCCTCAGATCATGCTCAGTTGGTAGGCCAGCCTTAAAAGTATTAATGGTCACGTCATCGTAAGCCCCATCTACTTCATTGAACATTTCCCAGTATCTATCAGAATAGGCCTTTAGGGTCTCTCCTCACGTATACACATGGACAATAATGATCCCAAGGGTTGAGAGGTGCTCCTGTAGGTGATAAAGCAGGCACCAAAAGCTTGGGTGAGCTTCTTAAAAGAGCCTATGGAATTTGCTCTCAGACCGTTGAACCATCTCATCGCCACCGAGCCCAGGCTAGATGGGAAAACCTTACACATCAAGGCCTCATCCTTAGCATGAACAGCCATTCTTTGACTGAAATGGCTAACGTGCTCCCCCAGATCCGTCCGACCATTATAAATGGTGAACGTGGGTTGATGGAATCGCCGAGGAAGATCTGCATCCTCGATACATCGCATGAAGGGTGATTTTGAAACCTGACTCAAGGACTTGTTCAAGGCGTCATTCCCCAAACCCTGGCGAGGCGGACTTTTATCCTCTTGTCTTCGGTGGTGCTCCTTATCGTAGGAAAAAGATTCACTGGGCGGAGTTCTTGACCTCCGCTTATAACTAGTGTCATCGAACTCTTCAGAAGATTGCCTGGAGTGGTGAGACCTACGCTTTCGTTGTTCATGTCGCAATTCCCTTTTCAATTTGTTAATCTCACGTTGCATGTCCTCGTCGTTCTATACATGGGAAATATGGCTTTTCCCCCGAGAATGACTTCTTTTAGTGTGGGTTATTCGCACACTTCCCTCGCGATCCCCCCTTTGTTCATGGACTACCAACAGATTATCACGCTGAGACACCCTGGACTCTGCCTGGTATAGGTTAACATCTGTCTATTGTGGGTTCACCACGGGTTGTTGCGGTGCTCCCTTTTCCATCTCAACCGCTACACTTGCCTTTCCCTAGAAATAGATCAAGTTCTTCCCACAGACGGCGCCAATTATAGGGACTAAATTTGGAAAAGCCTTCAAAAATGAGAAGGAAAAGTGGTCCAACAAGCCCAAACAATAAATTTTTAAAGAGTGGGCGAAAGAACTAGCTCTATTTGATAGGAAAAACCCTCTTGTTTCTTGTCCAGCCAAAAAAAACTCTCTTATAATGTCATCCCCTTTCATATTATATACCACGTTCCTCCCCTTACTTTCGCCGTACACATGTAGGTTCTATCCTGGGAACTCCTTTCTGTCCCATCTCCCGCTCTCTAGAATCCCCAACTAGCAATCATAAGGCTGCTTGATCACTGTTCAAGCATCACCTCCACATTAATGCAGTCAGAGAGTTAGCTGGGAAGCATTTAATGTGGAGGTAACAGTATTAGAAGATATTTGTTGCCTCCACTATCCCATATCCGTTTCTCAATTACAGTACAACCTTATGGACTATCCAGGATAACCAGATAATTGCATCCACCTTGGACTATCGTTCCGAGGTGAATCTTCTCCTCGGACACATTTTGGATTTTCATTTGCAATCCTCATCTCTTCTTCTTATATTATTTGTATCATGCCCTTATTAAATCATCCTTGGACGGATTGCTATCCTCGAATTGGGCCACTGGGCCGCAAGCCCAATTCCTACAAATTTACCAACACCTCTTTGTATAGTTGGCCCCACAGGATTTGTATGGGAGGGAATTAAGAAATTAGAGACAATTTTGAGAGAGAGAGAGAGAGAGAGAGAGAGAGAGAGATAATTGTATTTCATTTGATTGCATTTTTTTTTTTTTTTTTTTGTGAGAAACATTTGATTGCATATGTTGGTAACACATCCTATGAAGACATAAATGAACATGTCGCCCCAAAGATGAAAGTCTGTACCTCACTTTTAATACAATTAGTTAGCAATATGTGCAATGCACGTAAAAGTTCAATAAAGTATGATTTAATCTAGGAAACAATGATTTTTACTCTTTTATTTTGTATGTAAATAAGAAATTTGACAATTATGATAATTATTATTAGATATTTATTTTGATTGTGTTTGTATATAAAATATAAAATTTGATAATTATAGTAATTAACAATAGGTATTTATTATGATTGTTTTTTCATATGGAGCTGCTAAAAATATTCCTATGGTAATTATTAATAGATATTTATTTTGGTTGTGTATGTACATGAACCTATATATTCTACCATTTAAAGAAAATATGATGTGGCAATATTCTCTTTATATATATATATATATATAGATAAATGATATGACAATATTCTAATTTGAGGGTTTAAATATAATAGGAGACTAGAGTAATAGAATTCAAATCGAATTAAAACATTCTATCTATTAGAATATTGATCTACCATCACGGACAATCAATTTGATCCTAACCGGTGGTTCTTTTTCGTTGACGACGAGTCAACATTTTTAGCCAATTGATGGGATCAAGTTGGGTTCACATTTATCCCAAACTTGACTCAACCAAACCTATGGAGCCAAAACTTAGATATATGGCTGTAAATGACTCGAGCCAAGAAGAGTATTAAAAATTGACTCAACCAGACCTATGAGTCTACCCCTCCAAAACTCAATTCGAACCAATTCAACTGACCTTCCACCCAAAACTTGTGATCCTCCCAGAAGGTGCCCAAAATCCGACCTATTCTCCATTTTAAATCAAATTTCCTTCTATTGTCATCCAAGATTCTACTCAAATCTGTAGAGATCTCATGATCTCTAGCGATATCTGATTGAGATCTCATAATCTTCGACGAGTTCCACCATAATCTCGCTTAGTCATTCTCCTTGCCGATTTCAACTCGACCTAATTTTTCTTCATGGATAATCGATTTGATCCAAACAAGTGGTGCTTTTCAGTTGATGATAGGTCAACATTTGTAGTCATTCGATGGGATCAAGTCAAGTTCAGGTTTAGCCCAAACTTGACTCAACCCAACTTGTGGACACCACAAAAAGTGAGCCAAAACTTAGATATAGGACTGTAAACAAACTAAGCCGAGCCGAGTGTTAAAATTTAAGGATTATTTAATTCTTTTTAAACATGCTCAAGTTAATCACCAAACTAGATTATAAGTTCAAGCTTGGTTCATTTTCTTATCAAACAAGCTCTAGCTCATTTACAAACAACTTGATTGACTTATTGTTTTCCAATATGTAGTAAAATTCATGACTATGTTTTTTTATACCAATTTATATATATATATATATATGCTAATAATTAATAACCAAATTATAATTAAAAAATTATTATTTTTTGAATTTATTGGATATAATTATAAATTTATAAAAATTCAATCCACCAGCCTTATATTGTAAAAATGTATTAATAATTTGACTACAAAATTAACTATTTATATTATCAATAAATTATAAATAATAATTTGATGTCTTATGAACTTTTTCCCAAACTTATGCAATCTAATCTAAAGTCTTATTAAGTTTATTATAAACATTTGTATATATAAACACATAATTTATACATACCTTTTAATCAAGCTTCATACTCATGAGCTTGTACATGAACACAATATTATGTGCGAGTTCGGTTTGTTTAATAGTCAAGTCTAAAATTTGGACTCAATCTTTGCTCATTTGCTAAATAAATAAACAAAAACAAGTCTTTTTCCCAAGCCGAATTCAAGTTGGGGATGTCCACAATTTGACCAAAGGAAACCAAAGAAAATAATACAAATGAGATCACTCAAGTTTCATTATTTCAGTGACAAGCAAACACTATACAAGGTATAGATGGCAAGCCCCAATATTCCTAGTGTAATAGTTATCAAAAAAAAAAAAAAAAGCAAAAAGAGGACCCTACCAGTTGTTATGATAGAAGTTATAGATGGGTATTGACTATTGAGTCTTGACAACCCAACTAGCTCGTTACCAACGTTTTTCTTCTCCTCTATTTTCGGTAGGGTACCTTTTTTGTCTCCCACTAGAATATGCTTTTCATGATATCTCTCTCTCAAATTCTCAATAGAGTTGGAGAGCATTCTTATCTTAGCTCAAAATAAAGAAGAACCAGCCAAAATAATTAAAGTCTTCCTATCAATTCGGTGGGACGTTCGTTACAGGTAACCTTGCCCTGTTCTTTTCCCCCCCCCTTTTTTTTTTTTTTTCCCCCATTTCCCACTTCCACACTCATTAGGGATTGCTATTAACAGTAGCAATAGATTATTAATTTTACAGAAAAAAAATTTATGACGTATGAAATGCATGTCTGGCTGTATTTCACATGTCATTGAAATACGTGTATCATCTCATACATTTGGCGCAGGAGATTCTATCTCCACGTTCGCATACAGTATGTCAGTGTCAATCTTGTAATTTCATCACACATCAGAGCCCTCCTTTTGTCTCGTACCGCACAAACGATGTCGTATTTTGTATAACATGATCATGTCTCCTCACCTCGATTTCCTCATTGCCCTGAATGAGGTTTTTATATATAAAGGTTTATCATGATATATAGCCAAACACAACGAAGCTTCACACTTCGCAATCCCAATTTCCCAATGGCTCTCAACACCACCTTCTTCTTCATCCTTTTCCTCTGCGTTCTCTCCACAGCCCAATCTTTCGTAATATTCTCATCAAATCTAATATCTTCATAACCATCTTAGCAATTGCAATTTCTAACTAACCTTTTTTTGTTTGTTATTTGTTGTTGTTAACAGGAAGATGATTGTGTGTACACTGTGTACATCAGGACCGGGTCGGTCATAAAAGGAGGCACGGACTCGATCATCGGAGCGAGGCTGTACGACGCGTACGGCGAGTACTTGGAGATCAAGAACCTAGAGTACTGGGGCGGACTCATGGAGCCAGGCCACAACTACTACGAGAGGGGCAACCTGGACATTTTCAGCGGCAGAGGCGAGTGCCTTTCGGGTCCGATCTGCGCGCTGAATCTCACTTCGGACGGGTCGGGTGCCCACCACGGGTGGTACGTTAATTACGTGGAGGTTACGACGACTGGGGTCCACACCTCCTGCGCTCAGCAGTTGTTCACCGTGGAGCAGTGGCTCGCACTCGAACTTCACCTCATTGAACATTTCCCAGTACCTATCTGAATATGCCTTCAAGGATTCACCTTCCCGCATGAATAAGGATAGCAGGGAAGAAACAGGTCTGACCGCTCTTCGGCATGTAACAAAACGGGAACCGAATGCCTGAGTGAGTTCTTTGAAGGAGTTGATGGAGCCTGCCTTCAAACCGTCAAACCACCTCATGGCCACAGGCCCTAGACTGGAAGGGAAAACCTTGCACATCAGGGCTTCGTCTCTGGCGTAGACAGCCATCCTTTGGTTAAAATGACTCACATGCTCCACGGGGTCAGTCTTACCATTATAGATGGCGAACGTTGGCTGGTTAAAACGCCGAGGGAGTCTAGCCCCCTCTATCCTGCGCGTGAAGGGCGACTCAGATATCTGGTTCAAAGCCCTGTTCATGGCATCGTTCTCCATGTCCTCGTGTGATGGACTTCTACGTTGTCTCTTACGATGGGATTCCTCCTCACAAGTGTAGGACTCGCTGGCTGGTGTTTTGGATTTGTGCTGATAAGAGACATCTCGCTCATCATCAAGATCATCCTCAGAATATGAGGAAGCCTGTCTCCTCTTTGCATGGCGCAGCTCTCTCTTTAGTTTTTCTATTTCCAGTTGCAAGTCGCGGTTCTTCTTTGCATGGGACATGTGACTTCCGCTCTGCGATTGGCCCTGGCTAAGGCGCACTGTGTGTACGCTACCCTCACGATTTTGTCTCCCTCCAGGTTGGCGAAATGGTCCACGTGTTGGGATGCCCTGGATTCTGCTTGCTGTTCACCTTGTCCTGCCATCATCAACTGTTGTTTTCACTCTTGCACAAGCTCTCCCACAGACGGCGCCAATTGTAGGGTCAGTTTTTGCGGCCCAAGCCCAAGGAGGTATGGATTCGGAACCCACTGAGCCCAAAACAATAAATTTTGTAGAGAGTGGGCGAAAGGGCTAGGCAAATAATGAAAATAACAGTATTAAACAACAACACCAATGCGAGAAGTTGAATTAATGTGCTCTCGGACTAATATGAGTATTCTGTCCGAAGAGATGTTTTTCATTGATAATCAAAGGTTACTATTTCTGGAGCTACAACCATCTAATATCTCCTTTCTCTCTCCTGTTTTCCTCCCCTTCTATCAGGGGTACCCTTCCCTTATATAGCATTACCTTCTTACATCTCCTACGTCCACTTGTTCATCATCCAGGCTCCCACTTGAGTACATGTCCCATCATCCCACCTTTAGCCTTATGTGAGTGGCGGTAGCTGAGAAAGCACTGTTCAGGTGTCCTGTCCACATAAATGCGGCCAGAAAGGTAGGTACAGTGCATTAAATGTGGTGGTTGAAGTATGCCTCCTTGATATTTCTCCGTTGCCGTTATCTTTATGTGTGTCCGAGGTTCCTCTCCCTTTTGACACTTGTCAAATAGATCACTTGAACCTCCCATACTCGTGCTTGATCAAACCTCTTCGGATCCGAGGGCTCATGACTACTCGGACATATGAGCATCTCCTCGGATGGAATACGTGTTCATCTCCAGGCATCCCCCATTGGCGTGGGCATCCGACTGAAAGCCCCATCTCCTCGGATGAAGAGTGTTCCTCATTCAGGGCCTTGGGCCCAATAAGTTGGGCTGGGTTTTTCTCCCCCCACAATAACAATTATCAAGTGTTATAAAAGATAATCAATAACTAAAAAGTTTATTGCATGGCATCAATGCCAGGGAATCAATTTCATCCAAAAAATAAAAATAATAATAATAACATGGCATCAATGATGCCTATTATTTGCCAACATCAATCTTGCGATCTGGTCCCTATAAACTGCCATAGTTTCAGCGACTTGATCAGTTAAGTCAACAGTGTACAATAGCTCACCTGAATTATCCCTACCTTCACCTTCAACAGTAAGGTTATCAATATTGAATTGAGTAAACAAGCGATCATTTCTTGTTGCCATTAGCCATTAACCTCATATTAAATAATATATATTTAATGGCTCGCCTGAATAATCCATACCTTCACCTTCAATAGTAAGTCCAAGGATACACAAAATAACAATCAAATACAAGTGAGAAATAGCTTCCCTTGAACATCATTAACCATTAACCTCACATTAACAATTGACACTCAACAGTAACATATTGGGATCTTGAGGGTTTTTTTTTTTTTATATATATAAATTTTATTTAAAGCAAAATCTCTAAATCAAATCACATATACTGTTAATCACATACACAGACAACCCCTAAAAGGAGGTCCAACGTCTGCAGTTTTTGGCTTATACGAGTCTGCATAATTAGAGTGTTGCACAAGTCCCACAATGTAAACTCGGTCATGTGTAATCTTTATGTGTAACCTGTTTGTACTCTTCATGTAACACTTTTTCAATCACTAATATATATTCTATCTTTGGTCTCAAAAAAATAAATAAATAAATAAATAAAACCATTCTCAACAACAACCAACAACAACAGCAACTACAAACACAAAACAGCAACAACCTTCTGCCACATCAAGACGAATCCAGATCCTCTCCATTTCCCTTTGAAATGGAGAGGGTCCAATTCATGGCTGAGATTGATTTAAAATCAATCGGGAAATGGAGAGGATCCAATTCATGGCTGAGATTGATTTAGAATCAATCTATGGCCTAAAATTAGCCACGTCATTTAAAATACACTTAACAGAGGCCTGAGTCATAAAATACACTTAACGTTAGTATCAATGTTTCTTCTATCTTCTCACTTTCTCCGTCTCTCTCATCAAAAATCCATGGCTCCTCTCTCTCACCTCAACCAAGTTTCTCCCTCATTCTCCCTAGCGCTCCACTCTCTCAACCCCGACTGCGCCTCCACTAGTCTCTCCACCTCCACGCTTGCTCTCTGCCTCTCCCTCAACCCCGTCGTCACCGCTTCCCGCATACCCAACTCAAACCCATAAGCAAAAACAGTAAACTCATAAGAAACCCACACACTCGCACCCTTTTTAGACCCAGATTAGAGGGAGAGTAAGGGTTGGGGTTTGGAGAGAATTGGGTGTTTAAGTGAGAATTTGATGCTTTTCAGACCTAGATCAGAGAAAGTAAGGGTTAGGGTTTGGATAGAATCGGGTAAGAGAGAAGTTGATGCTCAATCTCCATGGCTATAGCTAGCAGTCACTGTGTTCCACTCCACCAATTCCGGCGGTGGTTCCGGTAAAGTTCTTTTGTCTCTCTCTTTGATTTTTCCTTCTTTTAATTTTCTCAACAAAAAAGAAGATTTTTTAATTTTCGCAACCTATTTGATTTTGGAGCCATATGAAACACATGGTATATTATGTTATGCTTGCTAGCACTTGTGATGTGGATAATACTATAATAACTTATGGCAATGTATCTTTACCATTGAGAGAACAAAAATCACGACTTCACAGGTTGATTTTGAGAGTTTTGAGTTTTAGAGAGGTCATCTTTGCCCTTTTTTATTTCAAATCCATTTGCTTTAATTATTTATCCCGATGAAAGAGCAAGAAATTTTTTTTCAGGAAAAACAGGTAATTGCACTTGCTGGACCAAAGGCATGTTTCCTGTTTTCACAGTCCCTACTGTCTGAGCTACTATGGTTAATAGTCTTTCGTTTTGTTTTGATAAATAAATTGAATTCCTTGTTGTACTTGGGAAAAAAAATAATGTGGAATTTGTGTTATTCAATACAAATTGTGTTCCAAGTGAAAAGACAACAAAAAAACAGAATCTATATGTATACTAAAGTAAATTTGAGATTTAATGTAAGAATGAATTTATCTTAGCATTTAAATGGTTATATTTTGAATCGTAATTCATGAAAATAGGTATAAAAATTTGTATTAGTTGCATGGCTTGCAACTTCATTGTGGATATATGATATCTTGCTTTTGATAAACATATATGGAAGGAGAAAGATGGAGAAATATAACAAAATGATGGGATTTGAAACTTGTTTTAGTTGGTTAAAGATCGAATTTTTATTTTGTGCTTGTCTTGTATGTTTTTAATTTGATATGTCATTGGTAATAATTGAGCCGAATAGTTTTGTTGAATTTGATTAAAGTAGATCTATTTGAAAGACTGGTGAGAACTGATGGTCAAACTCCCTCATACAGGGAGCTGTGAAGTGCCATTGGGTTAGCTATACTTATGATCTGATTGTACTCCTTAGCAGTTAGCTCATATCTTAGATTGATACGGAGGCTTTAGGATTTATCTTGTTCTAGTACATACTGGTTGAATAATTGGTTGTTTTTTGGGACTGTCTTGTTTGTTTCCAAAGTGTTATTTCTTCAAAATGTGTTTTTAGTTGGCTAAAGGTTGAATTTTTATTTTGTGCTTGTTTTATGTCTTTCATGAAAAATCTGATTTGTAAACAGTGACCAAAAGGCCATTGGCTATAATTGAGAAGAATAGTTTGTTGAATTTGATCAAATTAGCTTCATTTGAAACAATGGTGAGAACAGGTGTCAAAGTGCTATAAGGTTAGCTCTACTTATGATTTGGTTATACTCCTTAGCAGATATGGGGGCTTTAGGATTAATCCTAGCTTATTAGATATTGGTTGATTTTTGGGACTCTCTTGTTTGTTTCCAAAGTGTAAGCAAACTTGCAGCACTACTTCTTGCACATAAAAAATAAAGTTCTTTTTTCACTAGAGACATGCTTTCTTGTAGCTAAATTCATGGGCAGTATTTGGGTACAACTCCATTATCATGATTAACTTGTGAGTATTTGGGTAGTTTTAGCTAAATTATGGCTTGGAGTTCTATGTAGCAAAAAGGCTTGATACAAATAGCTTAAGCTTGTGACTTTCAAGCTACTCACTGTGAAGCAAACGAATCCATGCTTGATCTAATTTTTATGTTTTAGCTGTTCCCATAAAATTTTCAAGTCCTTCAAGGCGATTGGATTAGTTGTAAATGGATGTGATGGTGGCGATTAGCAATTATTATTACCATTAAAGTAATGGATGATAGGAAATTTTTTTGGTCTTATTATCATTTATCAAGTTTCTTTACTACTAGATCAAGTTTTTTGGAAATTTTGATATATGTTTATCAATGAAATCACTCTTTTGTTCTTTTGTAAGGTTGAATGGCTTGATTATAGATATGCTATTCTTCTTTTGATCACTGAGAGCAAGAAAAGGCGAGTGCTGGAAGGATTACTGAAGACCATGAAGCTGGCTTTGTACACGATTTTTTTTTTTTTTTGGGAGAAATTGTTCATGAAATTTTAGATATAAAGAACATGACTCATATCTATTTTAGTTGGGATCAAAGTCAAGATGTAGCTATTTTGGCTTTCTTGAAACATTGAAATCACATATTTATATTGTGAAGCTAATTTAGCTAAACTATAAAGCCTTTTTGTTTTGAGTTTTGTTCATTTGGTTGTGGATAAAAATTTCAATGAATTTTTGTTGCCTTTGAGAATCATAATTATTAGCTTGTCTTTGAGAAGAAATTACTAGCTTTTATGCGCTCTGGTTGTGCCTTTTATATAAGTACTTTGTGATGACTAATTTGGAGTCACTGAAGCAATTAAGGATTAGTTCCTTAAAGATTTATAAGATACTTAAAGCAATCCTAACATATTTATTGCTAACAAAATCAAAGGCCATAGCTTGGAGAAACTAGCAGAGTTATATATTACTTGTGCAGCAATTTTACATTCTTTAAGATAAGTAATACTGCTAGCCACAACAAATTTACATTAAATACTGTAGATGCTCCTCAATTGAGAATGGTCGTGCTTCAAGTTTTTTGCTTTATGACCGATGCTTCTAAAGCCAAAAGTTAAAAATCAAATT
>NW_027069927.1:406023-415092 GCF_002906115.3 Quercus suber | reverse complement strand
AAGACAAAAGAAAACTTTATCAAAACAAAACGAAAGACTATCAACCATAGCAGAACACTAGGGACTGTGAAAACAGCAATGCCATTGGTCCACAAGTGCAATTACCTGTTTTTCCTAAAAAAAAAAATTCTTGCTCTTTCATCGGGATAAATAATTAAAGCAAATGGATTTGAAATAAAAAAGGGCAAAGATGACCTCTCTAAAACTCAAAACTCTCAAAATCAACCTGCGAAGTCATGATTTTTGTTCTCTCAATGGTAAAGATACATTGCCATAAGTTATTACAGTATTATCCACATCACACGCTGGCAAGCATAACATAATATACCATGTGCTTCATATGGCTCCAAAATCAAACAGGTTGCGAAAATTAAAAAATCTTCTTTTTTGTTGAGAAAATTAAAAGAAGGAAAAATCAAAGAGAGAGACAGAGGAACTTTACCGGAACCACCGCCGGAATTGGTGGAGTGGAACACGGTGACTGCTAGCTGTAGCCATGGAGATTGAGCATCAACTTCTCTCTTACCCGATTCTATCCAAACCCTAACCCTTACTTTCTCTAATCTGGGTCTGAAAAGCATCAAATTCTCACTTAAACACTCAATTCTCTCCAAACCCCAACCCTTACTCTCTTTCTAATCTAGGTCTGAAAAGGGTGCGAGTGTGTGGGTTTCTTATGAGTTTACTGTTTTTGCTTATGGTTTAAGTTGGGTATGCGGGAAGCGGTGACGACGGGGTTGAGGGAGGACAGAGAGCAAGCGTGGAGGTGGAGAGACTGGTGGAGGCGCAGTCAGGGTTGAGAGAGTGGAGCGCTAGGGAGAATGAAGGAGAAACTCGGTTGAGGTGAGAGAGAGGAGCCATGGATTTTTGATGAGAGAGACTGAGAAAGTGAGAAGACAGAAGAAATGTTGATACTATCGTTAAGTGTATTTTATGACTCAGGGCTCTGTTAAGTGTATTTTAAATGACGTGGCTGATTTTAGGCCATAGATTGATTTTAAATTAATTTTAGCTATGAACTAGACCCTCTCCATTTCAAAGGGTAATGGAAAGGATTCGGATCCCATCAAGACCAACCCTCCAAAACTCCAGAAACAGAACCCAAAAGTTTGTTCCTTTTCAGCTATCAACAGAGCACAGAAACAATGACCAAGAAACAATGAGAGTATTTGCAATATATGTCCTAAACTATAAGAGCATTTTTAATATGCACAAGTAATTTGAATGATTAGATATCACAAATTATTCTCATATTATGTTACTGATTACAAAATTTTTAAGGTTATGATACACATTATATATACATATTCATATAGTTTTTTTTTTTTTTTTTTTTTTTTGAGATAAAAGATAGAACTTTATTGAAATTTAATCCAAAAACCATTTACACCGTATAAGTGTATACCTTGTTTAGCCACTACCGGAACATGGGAGAGACTACCATACATTAATAAACAATAACACAATCTAGTCAAGCCGAGGTTTGCTGCAGCTAGCTTCATGTGCAAATTTCATTAATTAAAGCATGACCACTAGATCAAGGACTTTCTCAAGCCTTCAATTTTGAATTTATACATATATATATATATATATGGACAGTTTTTTATTAAACAGAGCATATTAGACAGCTAAAGAAACAAGGGGTATTGACCAAGAAACAGGGGAGAAAACGGGAATGCAAGACACACAAACGCAACACCATATAGCCCACAAGCATACCAACACGGCCAAAGCAAACCCAAAACCCCAAAATCCTAAATCAAACACACACAAAAAATACTTCTGAATAAACCCAGATTCAACGCACATACACAAATTGCATTACATAAAATACACAGCAAACTTCAAGCAATTTCGTAAAAATCCATGAACAAAGAAAAAATGAAAAGAGCCGTACCTTTGAGTAATTGGGTTCCTAAAATTATGAAATACTTCCCCAAATCTGAGACCGCATAGACTTGCTACATCACGCGCGCGCACACATACACACACACACAAAATAAAAAATAAAAAAGTTTTCTCTGTGAGCAAGATGGAGGCAGTGGAGGCGCAAAGGAAGATAAAAAGGGTTATCAGATATGTTAGAGCATCTCCAGCAGAATAACTAAATTTTTGTACTGTTTGGCTAATAAACAGTGACATTTAGCTTTTGCCTACTTACTTTTTCAAGTACACTTCCAACAGATTCTCTATCGCATTCTCTATCTCATTTAAATATTATTTCTTCATTCATTCTTTATTCATTCTTTATCATCATTTATTATTCCTATATTGATTCCTAACAATTATATTTTTTAATGAAAACTGTTATATTTACAACATTTTTTGAAATACTTTTAGAACAAAATTTATGTGAAAATTTGTTACTAGTTCTAATTTGAACTCACTACTGAAATTATTTTTTTTCTCACCAATATTAACTAATAACAATTTGTTACTTAAAATTTACTGTGAAAATATTATAGTAGAATTTCTTAATTAGGATTTTTTTATTTTTTATATTATTTTTCTACCTTTCCTTTCATTTTCATCCATGTTTTTTTTTCTTTTTTTTCCTTTTTTCTTTTCTTGTTTTTCTCCTCCACACAAGACACACAGCACTTTCTTTTTATTGTCTTTTTCACCTCACAAGAACATTCCAGCTCTTCACATCAGAGAGAGAGAGAGAGAGAGAGCTTGGGCCTCCACCGCATGCTGCTCCAGCACTTCACCGCCGCTCCAGCCGCCACGATAGCATCTCCACCGCCGCTCTAGCCACCGCTCGTCGTCCTCCCCACCAATCGACTTGGGTCAGATAGGCTTCTTTTTTTTTTCTTTTTTTTTTTTTTTTTCATATTTGCTTGTTCTGACTCAATTTTATTTTAAGAATTGGATTTTGTTTTGTGTTTTGTGTTTGGATTAATTGTTTTGCTCATGAACAGGTCTCTCTGTTTTCTCTTTCTTTTCTTTTTTTCTTTTTTTTCTGATTTCGTTTTGTTTATGAGAAAAAAAGAAGCAATGGCTTGGGTTGTGGGTGTTGCTTCTTGGGTTGTGGGTGGAGAAGAGCGGAGAAGAACGAAGAGAAAAAAAGCAACAGAGTGAATGAGAGAATGAGAGAAAAAAAGAAGAAGAAGAAAGGAACGGAGAGAATGAGAAAGAAAAAGAAATCTAGAGGAGAGAGAAAGAATAATATAAAAAGGAGTGGGTATAATATTTTATTCAAGATATTGAATGGCTAATGAATAGTAGCCCATCAGATTTGATGGGCTACTGTTCAAAAAAAAAAAAAAAAAAAAAACTGGGTATGCCTAATCCGCTGGAGCTTTGTTTTTTTGCTCACATTCTCTATTATGGCTAATATTTGGGAGATGCCTCTACTGCTGGAGATGCTCTTAGGCGCTAAAATATTGAGTGAAAAAAAGAAAAAAAGAAAAAAGAAAAAAAGGAAGCACGGGAAAAGCTTTTTGTCAGTCATGTGGGTCAAACCAGTGCGCTGGTTCATTAATTGGCTGTGTTTCAGCATGTTTTTTGAGGTGAGGGAAAACTGAAAAATAAAAACAGCTCAAGACCAGTTTTCAGTCTCCTTCAAAATATAGAAATTGAAAATAGTTTCTGATTTTTGCTTAAAATCGATTACCAAACAAGTTTTTTGACTACCACTTTTAAGAATCATAGAAGAGTGGTTTTACCATTAGATGACATTGGGCCTTCCTAAAAGGCCAGCTCTCTGCTAGGAGAGTAAGGTCCTGAGCCCAGTAAGTTAAATTTGGGCCTCGGGGAATAATGCCCATTAGCTAAAGCCTATTAGATACAGCTCCTTGGGTAGATTCACCAAGGACCTCAGGACCCTCGAAGCATCCGAGGAAGAGCTTGGAGTCATGGAGAGATGTCCACCTAAAGGAAGACTTCTTGTTAAAGCAATAGTCATTTCTGCATTAATTAGACTCACTTACCTGATACAATCACATTTATTGTTAAATGACTGGCCTAAATAGTACTTTAAGCCCAAAAAATATTTCTTCACCATGAAAAAAAGGGAAGAGGTGTCTAAAGGAACAAGTATCTTACCAACTGTATGATGACAACACATTCCAAGAAAGAGGGCAAGAGAGGAATATAAAGAGAGGCTAGATATACATTATCTAGGGTGGAGAAAATTATGGAGAGAGAAATTGTAGAGTGAATGTACACTTGTTCTTGGATGTTAGTATCATAGGCAAGCTTCTTCTTATGTTCATAGGTTTATACAAGGTCCATACTTTTGATATCTACTTCTTGTTCAAATCTCCCATTGTGGATCAATCATTCCTTAACCAATATAAATTAGTTTTGATGCTAGAAAGAATTTTTACTTAAGTAGGTATTTGTATGATTCTGTGTTCGACCCCCACAAGAATTTTCAAAATACTAAAATAAATAAATAAATAAATAAAAAGTTTGGAAGATCATTTTATATTTTTGAGGAAAAAGTTATTTTTTAGACAAAAATTAGATGGTAGATTACATATTAAAATAAAATTAAAGTTAAAATAGAACACAAATGGATTAGGTAACCCAAAAAAATAAAATAAAATAAAATAAAACCAATGGCAGTAAAAGATATATTTAAAAAAAAAAAAAAAAAAAAAACATATTATTTTCGGTATTCTTAAAACTCTCTCAGTTGTTTTCAAAATCTTATTTTCAACAATGAGATAAGGAAACCGTTTTCGAAAAATTGTATTTAGAAAACACCAACTAAACTATAAATTTAAATGGGGAATCCACCATTTTTGGTTTAAAGAACAAAAAACTATATAAATATAGCAACCAAACAACCCTAAAGTAGAAACCAAGGCCTTTAAATAACAGTTCCATTTGTGGTTATGACTCACTTTACTGTCTACTTAGCTCTGTTTGTTTTGATGAAAAATCTTGTATAGAAATAGTTTTTCTTGTTTTCCAGTATTTGGTAGTATAAAAATAAATAAAAAATTAGTCAAAGGAAAAATATCTTTAATCAACATAAAAAATATAGCATATTTTTAGAGTTTTTTTTTTTTTTTTTTAAAACAACTCTATCTCACAACAAGCTAAATAAGGAAAATTAGAAAATTATTTTTTAACAAGTTTTTATCAAACATTAGAAAATAAGATAGTTTTATAAAAAACAACTTTTGGAAAATGACTCATTTAAAAAAAAAAACATTTTTACCTAATCAAACAGAGGGAGCAAATCTCAAACCTGACCTCTTCCAGGTTATTTTCTCTGTCCTTTATTCTAGGTTGATAGCCTGATAGTTTATTTTGTGAATCAATGATCATGTGAATTCAATTGGAGTAAGGATTTGATTCCTTTGCAATGAAGATGGTTCCAATAATAAAGATTCTATGGGCGGCAAAATTTTCCAAATTCAGCACAATGACTACAAGCAACCATAGTTATACTTGCAAAAAAATTTCTGATTCAACACCTTTTGAACTTCTTCTTCTTCTTCTTCTTTTTTATTCATTTTATTTTTTCCTGGAACCCACGTTACATAAAGCTAGTGAGAAATACTACGTTTACAATATTTTTATAATAAATTTTAAGTGATATGTTGTTATTAACTGTTACTCTTACTGGTGAGCAAAAAAGTAATTTTATTGGTAAATTCAAATTGGAAACAATAACAACTTATTACCTAGAATTTTTGTTATTAAAATGTTGTGGAAATATCATTTTTCAAAACTGTGTCTTCTTTGTAGCAGTCACAAACTCTCACTATTGTTATTGATAAATCCCACTAAGCAATAAATAAACAAAATTTACATACAAACGAGGGAGAAAATAGATGAAATGCCAAACCATATATTCCGACATGCTAATAAGAACACTTCCACAGTTCCACACCACCACTCCATGGAGTACAAAGCTAAATGAGCTGTACTGTGACAAATTAAAAAAAAATCAAGAATCATTTAGGTCCTTTCCACAGGAATTTGAAATTTTCAATCAAATTCTGAGATTAAAAAAAGATTACACGCATTTGTACTATACATAAACAAATTGAGAAAAAGTATACCTAATAGGCCTATTACATCTTGCTATAAAAGAAAAAAAAAATTGTGCCATTCACATCTCCATATCTAAAACTCTCTCTCTCTCTCTCTCTCTCTCTCTCTCTCAATACAGGGCGATGACCGAGT
Organism: Quercus suber; assembly: GCF_002906115.3. Classification (NCBI taxonomy): domain Eukaryota; kingdom Viridiplantae; phylum Streptophyta; class Magnoliopsida; order Fagales; family Fagaceae; genus Quercus; species Quercus suber. The sequence goes on along the minus strand of NW_027069927.1, from coordinate 408,945 downwards.
CAGATTTACCATTCATTGTGCCTTTCACGTCTTCACCACGTTGTCTCTTGAGCTGTACCTGGGCATCCAACAAGGCTTGGCTTACATGCTCGTCTCCTGGACTTTCCTTTAATAACACCTCGTAGTCTTGTATTGAAGCTTCCCATTTTCCCAACTATATATTTAACATCCAAACAAATTTTTGATTATTCACTGCCTAAGAACATTGCTAAACAACTAAAATTTTTCGGTTCTCAATTTCACGGCTTAAAATTAAACTAAGATACCTTTATTTTGAAATGGATTCATGTAATGGTTGAGATAAAATATTACAAATCTTAAATGTATATCTAATTGAACATTATTTAAATTTTTAAATGACGCGACACCATGTGTACTATTTAATATTAAGAAATAAAATTCTAACCGCAAAATGTTTCTTGAAATGCATTATTAGATTTCTTACATGTTGAGATGCCATTCTCATACAACAATTCAAGTAGTACAACTAGACTGAAAGTTCTGTTTATTAAAAAGAGTTAAATTAATTCCGCAATTCAATCACTGAATTTTTAACATGGTATATAGTCTGCAAAAGAATAATAAAGAGTAACTTTAGTCACCTTGGCATTGCAATCGGCTCTTCTTAGTCTGGCCTTGCTGTAAGAGGGTCTCAAGTTGAGGGCAATAGTGCAATCCTCCACTGCTTTCTCAAATTGGCCAAGTTTGGACCGAGAAGTAGCTCGGTTGCACAATAACACTGAATTGTATGGGTCATTCTCAAGTCCCTCCCCGTATGCAACACATGCCTCGGAGAATCTTGATGCCTTGAAATGGTCGTTACCTTTTGATCGAGCTGCTGAAATAGCGCGAGCCTTCCTCATCGCCATGTTTGCTTCCCTATTGTTTGCGTCAAGACGAGCTGCTCGTTGAGCTGACTCCAATGCATCATCAAATCTGTTAAGCCATTGGACACCAACAGTTTTCTTATTTGCCTAATAAAAGAACATGTGAGGTTGTGCTTCAACTAGTTATATTTGAATTTGATAGACAAAAATCTTGATCAATGTTTCTTAGGTGTGGCTTACTTGCCAAAAAGAAAAGGGAGCATTTTTCATGTTTTGCCAGAACATTTGCTTTGAAATCCAAGTGTGTGTGATACTAGACACCAGGGCTATGATTTTAATTAACCATATAGAACACGCTAACCTGCCAGCTGCCAAGTCAACCTGAGCACGTATAGCTAACAAATTTGCGCTACCAATAGGCCCAAGGAATTTAGTACATGAGTCAAGTTCAAAATTTGGACCCTTTGACATTGTTTCATCTGCATCTTGATGCTTACGGAGCTTCAACAGGGCCTCAGCTTGCAGAGCAAATATCTTTTCAAAGCAACAACCAGGGCAATGAGTCACAGATGCACACTTACAAAGGTTGACAGATTCATATAAAGTGCAAAATTAATAAGAGACCAATTCTATTACTTATGGCTTACCTGTGGTGCTGAATCTGCACCTGCAGAAATAGCGTGTGCTGCTTCCTTAATCAGGGTGTTCCAATCTCGTAATTTGCGAGCCTCAGTGCACTTGTTGAGATGAACCTGAAGCGATTTCACTTTGGCTATGTCATCAGGGTCCGCCTCTGGTCCTGCACGTTTAAAATGATACAATGCCTTTTCTGCTTCCCCTAATCTGTATGCAGAAATATATTCTCAAAATTATAAGAATGATTATGTCTTACAGGAATAAAAGGCACAGACTAGCAAAAAGAAATTATTCTAGGGAAGTACATATGATTGTTCATATTGTCTAGGAATAAATAGTTTTAATTCCTTACCTTAAGTATAATGTTGCCAAACGATGATGAGCTCTTTGATAATGAGGTTCGATTTGAATAGCTTCCCTGCACTCAAAAACTGCTTCAAGAAGCCTACCAAGAGCGGCCAATGCAGCACTTTTGTTGCTTCTATATGAAGCCTTATTGGGGTCAATGGAAATTGCTGCATCATACAAGGCCAGGGCTTCAGCAAATCTTCCATTCTTGTAATCCTCATTGCCCATTATCTTCAATGTCTCAGGATCCATTCTGGTTGAGAGAGCTCGGCACAAGGAATTTTCTAGACTGGGCTTTCCTTCTCCATAAGTACTTGTTGCCACATTTCCCCTTACCACATTTGAGTAATTTGAGTTATTTCCTTTTGGCATTGGAGTTTCTTCTCTTGCAGCCTTAGGAGGATGATTAACAACATTATATGAATTCACATTTCCTCCTCCTGGCTGCCTTAAGTTACCTAAATTGCCAAAAAGCATTACATTGCTAGATGATGCGCGAACAAGATTATTACCTCCTTTCGCCTTTTGATGATCCACAATCATACTTTCTAGCTCACCAGAAATTCCAATGGCTTCCCTTGGCACCCTTCTGCCTTGGTTGACATATCCTTGATTCGGAGCTATCTTTGTTGTTGAGCCTGTGCCTGATGAGGGTACAATTGCAACCTGATTGGAGGGTCTTCTACCTTGGACTTGATTACATACAGGAGGTGCCCTTTGAGGATTTTGTGTAGGTCTAGCCACAGGTATAGTTGTCGGCTCTGACGTATTAGATGAGTTCTCAATGAATGAGCATTCGTCAGAGTCACTTCGCCGCCTTCTTGAATTTGGAGAGCTTGATGTCTTGACAAATTCAGGACCATTTCCCGAAGGAATAGAACCGGTAGAGGTAGCTCTTCTTGGCCAAAAACCACGTCTACCGAATACTGCATTTAAGAGGCCACATCCTGATTTCTTTTCCCCCGGGTCATCCATTTCTGTCATGATCCCCTCACAATTCAGTACCCTGTACAATTCTTGTTTATGGGTGCAGTTTGTTGTATTGTATATATGATAAAAGGAGAATGATTGAATGTTATCTTGCCAACAATGTGAATAACATTGTTGTTGT
>NW_027069927.1:318523-401023 GCF_002906115.3 Quercus suber | reverse complement strand
ATTTCTCTATGTTTATATCTTTTCACAAAGGTATTTCCCCACAACAGGCATATCTAGTAAATCAAAATGCAATATAGAAATAAAAAGTCATATCCAAGCTAAATAACCTAGAACAAATTCTAGGATAAAGCAATAAAGATTCCAGAAGTCATGCATATATTGATGCATTTAGAAAAGGCAAAAGTAAACTAAGTTCTGACCAAAAAGCATACAAAAACTCAATAGATTAAACAATCAATGTATAAGTTCTATTGTTTTTGTTATTCCACACATAATTAAAAAGAACAGGTTGATCAAGAGAATTTCAATGTGAGTACAATAGCAATCATAGCTAGACCTTATTACTTGGAAGTTATTAGCTTTGCCAAGATGGATTGTTTATGGTAAACAATTGTAAGCTTCATTGGCAAAACTATTTTGGGGTATTCATTCATTCACAGCTAGGACAGAGAGACAGAAAGAAAGAGGAGGGCACGTTGGAGTAGCGACCCACGTTAGAGGCCAGCTATGATATTTCAATGAAAAAACCAAAAAACAGACCTATTGTACCCTTTTCCATGGGCAACAATATGCATGGTTTTGAATCGGCGATGTTTTTTTTTTTTCTGAAAAAATCAAAGGGTGTCAATTAAATTATAAGGCTGGATTGCCCAAACTAGCATGGCAAGTGACATAACCCTCAATTTTTCATCCAGTTGGGAACAGCTTATTTAACTAAAACTAAAACTTTTCGCTAAAAGTATTGTAGATAAAAAGTTAGCTGAAATAGTACAATGAGACCTATGAATAATACCAAAAAGTGAAATGAAACTCATGAATAGTAATAAAAATAAGCTAAATACTAAAATCTAAAATAAACTATCCAATATAAGTTATCCCAAACGCAACCGAAATCACCATTTTTAAGATTGATACTTAGACCGTCCGCTGCTTGCATTAGATGGCACGCCTCACACAATTATGCTATGTGCTTACCTCTTAGTAAAAAGTTGGACATATGTCCATAGCTTCATTAATTGGGTGGATTATAATAGGAATGATAATTTTGATTACTAGGAATGAAATGTAGTGTTGTTATGATTTTAGTGTTCCACATGGGTTAAGTATAAGCTTAACCGTGTCTTTATAAGCTCTTTGGCACCCTTCCCTTACAAGTTGATTTTCAAAGGTGAGTTTTACCTATGGGTTTATAACATTTAGTATCAGAAGCAACCACCACCCAAATAATCAGGTGTAGCTCATTAAGTATGAGATCAAATGAGCTAAGGCTTCCTCCCTTTGCAAGCCGATTTTCAATGGTGAGTTCTAACCATGGGTTTATAACAAGTGTAATGGAATAACTAAATTATTCATAAGTTTAGTTATGAGTTGTAACATTAAAATAAAGATTAAGATTTATTTTAGGAAATATTGTACTCATACAATTATATTTTCTTAAAAATAATATATTTTTAAAAAATTTTGAAATAAAGATCTTTTATTTTTTGTTATTTTTATGTGTATATTTAAAGTTTGTTTATTTGGAAATATATTAATTTTAGAAATTATTAAAAGAATAGCTATTATAACTCTTTTAGAGAAGAATAGTTATTCTTCATTTAAAAAATAGATATTCATAAGAAATTACTATTCCTTATAATAAAAAACATAAACCAATTTCAAAAATAGCTAAACCATGAAGATAGCTATACATTACAGTGCCAATTACAGTCTACCAAACATGCCTTAATATTATAATATATATATATATACACATATTTTTTTTTTTGTGGGTAAATACTTCTTAATTTTTTAGTTTTATAATCCTACCTATTCAAAAAAAGGGAGGTGTTGAGGCACAAGTAGGGGTGTCAAAATCATCTCAAACCACCCAAAACTTATTTGGGTCAAATGAATTAGACCGAATTATCATAAGTTTAATTGGGCATTGACTAGGTTACCCATTACATACCCAACAAATCACCAATTTAATACCCAACTCATTTTAAGGAAAAGGTAGAAGACTAAATCTCTCTCTTGGAGTCTTCATTTGAAATTAGGGGTTAGGGTTTCTCTCTTTTCCTCTCTCTCTCTCTTCCATTTGGATTAGGGTTTCTCTTCAATTCTCTCTCATGGTGGTTCACACCAGGTTTAGAGAGTGAGGCCAAGAAAGAAAGTAAGAGAGAGCTTTGGGTTTGGAGACCACCGCTAGTGGCAAGCGCATTGATGGAGTTTAAAGAGTAAGCTTTAGTCATGGAAGCAAAGAGAGAGAGAGAGAGAGAGAGAGAGAGAGAGAGAGAGAGAGAGAGGAGAGAGAGAGGAGAGAGAGAGAGAGAGAGAGAGAGAGAGAGAGAGAGAGAGAGAGAGAGAGAGAGAGAGAGAGAGAGAGAGCCTTAATTTTTTAAATTAGTGTCATGTGGTAGCTTATGCAGAAGTCCATGTGGCATAAAAATAATATTTTAATTTGGTCGTTAGTCACGTCAGCATTTTTCATCCATCATGGACCATTTTGGCACAAAATCAAAAAGTTATGAACTAAATTGATACATTTAAAAGATTAGAAACCAATTTGACACACAACATAAAGGTTATGGACCAAATAAGTAATTCATTTTTTTTAGACCAAACCAATTAAGTCTATTAATAGTTTTTTTTTTTAGACTAAATCAATTAAGCTAGATTGCAAAAGTTTTTTTTCCTAAAGAGGAGATTGCAAAAGTAAATTATGACTGGATGCCAAAATCCAAAACTAATAAAAACTGAATTTAGTATTATAAATAGAGTAATGTAACGGATATAACAAAAAATCACAAACAATTTCACAACATTCCTAAATTAGCATCTCATATTACTTATAAAAGAAAATTAAAAAAACAATTGAAAATTGTGGTGGGCCCCATGTGAGTTGACATGCTAATTTGAGAATGTTGTAAAATTGTTGTGGCTTTTTATTGTATTCATTCATAGCATTGCTCAAATAAATATGCGAAACTTGGATTAAAAAAAACAAAATAGTAAGAAAACAGAATTTCAAATCTAATTTTTAATGTACTAGTTTACATTAAAAACTATGACAATGATGATTAAAATCTTACGAATTTAAATTGTAAGTTCAAATGAAGACGTTATTAAATTTAATTTACATAAAAAAAAAATTTTAAAAAAAAGGATTAAAATCTCAAATGTAGTTAAAGTTAAAAATAATATAACGAATGAGAGAAGAGGGGTCTACAAGCATCTATAGCACTTTGCTTTGGTTTTCTTTTTTGGTTTTTGCCTTTTAATGATTGAACAATCTGATAGTTAATGTAAACATCATAATATACTAAAATCAAAGCATAATCAGAATTCAAAATGAAATCCAAATTAGACTTTAATTATAGTTTAATTTTGTGCAAGCCATTCATTTTAATTTTCATAATTTTAATGTCAAGTTACCCATTCATAATACTCAACTAGTCACAGGCTTACGCAATGCGTGACACAATTACAATTTTTTGTGTCGATATATATATATATATATATTAATTTTTGTTCAGTAAAAGTAATTTGGTGCTTCTTTCAACCACACAACAGAGTTATCAACATAAAGAGCATGCTTTGTACAACTTGTATTGTCATGTTAACTATTTTGAGTGCTTGTATGAAAATATATATAATCATTCTTGTTAAAGAATGAAGAGGACAATAAATTTATTTATAAAGGAATTTCTGTCATGGTATGTTAAATAACTTATACATTGCAAGATGAGCTTCACATGTCAATATAAAAAAGTTTTTATGTGCTCAAGCGAATCATTTAAAAGCTTAAGAGAAACACAGTTATAGCAATCTCCTAATTTCAATCTAACATAGAATTTGTCTTGAAATTCAAATTATATCATATAAAACTCTAAAATTGTGTAATTCACTCAAAAATTAATATACTAATATCAGCTAAAGGGGAAAAAGAACATAAAAAAAATAATACAACAAATCATTAAATTAAACAAGTGAAAATAATAAAATTACTTTTTGTCATCTATATTTTTTAAATAAATTTTGATATAGAATAGGTACTCTAGTCTTAACCCGAACCTGTCTCTTCCAATTCTTAAGTAAGTGCATTGAAATGGATTGAAGTAGACCAAATGGACTAAAGTAGACCAAATATACCAAAATTGACCGAAGTGAACCAAAGTAAAATGAAATGGACTAAATTGGACTGAAATAGACTGAAGTGTACCAAATTGGACCGAAATAAACTGAATTGGACCAAAGTGTACCGATTTGGAGTGAAGGAGGCCGAAATGAAAGAAATGGATTGAATAGATTGAGCTGGATTGAAACAAACCGAAGTAGACCGAATGGACTAAAGTGGACGGAATAGGATTGAAGTGTACCAAATGGACATAATAGACTGAGTTGGACCGAAATGGACCAAAGTGAACTGAATCATTGGCCACATTAGCATTTTTTATTATTATTTTTTCTTCTAATTTTTTTCGATAATATTAAATATATTAACCAATTGATGCTACACATTCATCTTGTTTCGTTTTTTTCCCTAATAATATCTTGGCTGATTTAATTTTATCAAAAAATTAGAGGAACAAATCAAGGAAAAAAAAAATGGTGACGTAGCCGATGATGTGGCTCAGCAGGAGCGTGACAATATTAAATATATTAACTAATTGACTTTACACATTTATCTTGGACAGTTTTTTTCCCTAATAAAAGTTTAATATATTTAATATTATTAAAAAAAATTAGAGGAATAAATCAATAAAAATGGTAGCATTGTTAATGATATGGCTTAATAGGAGCATAACTTAACAGGAGCATGACAACATTTAATGTTACGCTTCAACTTTTAGATATTATTATGTAAATGCCAATACTAATGTGATCACCTCATCATTATTATCGTTAAATATTTTTGTGGAAAAACACGAGTTACAACCTAGTTTGCATTGATTTTTCACATTAAGTGCCTTAAATAATTGTATCGCAATTTTAGATGGAATGCCTTTGTTAACAAATTGGACATTTCACACTACCAGCTACCTACAGTTAGGGATTCGCATTTGGGAAAAGCAAGAGGCCCATCCCATTTTATGGTTCAAGACTTCAAGATATTCATCCGTAGAAATTACTAGTTTTATAGTTATAAATCATATGGATCAATCCCATTCGGGTCTCCTAAGTTTCGGGTTTGATTTCTCATGAGCATCATTTATGGTAGCTAAGGGTTTGGGTAAGCGTTGTCATTGGCCAAACACACGTTATAAGAAAGACACTTAGAAAGGCAAAAACTCAGCTTGTTCCCTGAAAGAAAGAGAAAGACAATTAGATTTTAGAGCCGATTTTGTTTTACCTCCATGGTAAAATTACATTGATCTCACAACTTGAGTTGAACCTTGGACTTGACCTTGTACTTGATTTTTGCTAAGACTAACCTAACAATTTTTTTAACGTCGCACTCAAAATGAGAATTTTAGTGTCTACAAAAGTATATTCTTCCAACCTTTTGTTTTTTTGTTTTTGTTTTTTTGTTTTTGAAATCATTTGGAATAAAATAAGCCTTTTTTTCCCCTAAAGGAGGAAATATTTTTGAACAATTGACAAAGGATCATATTCTTGTTCATATTCTAATTCATTGCAAAAAAGTTGTCCATTTGATTTTACGGAGTAATAAGTAAAGTATTTTATTATTGCATATATTAAAATGATTGGTTGATCATTTGATCCTAAAATTGGGTTTAATTTGCTCAAATTCTTATTGGCCTTAAAATTTTCTCTATTAACTTGTTTTAGATGATAATCCCACCATTCTATTAACATTCCCGTTGAGCCTGCTACTATCATATCAACAATTTGTTGACTTCTTTCATTTTTTATGTAGTTGAGAATTGAGATACTATTAACATTTCTTGCATTAAATTCAATATTTCAGCATCCACCAAGGCAAAACTGACTAAGCCATGCTTAAAGATCAGGATACACGCTTCTTATGCAAAAAAAGAATATCATTCAAAAATTAGATTGCCATTCATCTTTTTATGTTCTTGTTCAAATGATGTTGAAACCGATTACTCACTAACTAAAAATCTAGCAGCTGGTTAGTCAGGTGTGACATTTGAACTCAGTAAAATGTGTAAAGAAATTTCATCAAGAAAAAGAATAACCCCAAAAATAAAGGTCGTGTTAAAATGATGTCAAAAATATAGTATTTCTCTTACTGCATATGAGAATTGACATTCTCTCAAAAATTTGGAGCTATTAAGTAGGGGTACTTCTCATCACCTTTAATATTGCCTCTGACAATTCCTCTGCATTGTACTCAACCCCAAAGCATCTTGCAACCTCCATTCTTGGGTTCATCAGATACCTGCTAGTTTTAAGATGGGTTACATACACTTTGAATTCAACCAGGAAAGTAAAAGAAGGAAAAGCAAAGACCAGTGAAGGGTTTACGTGTTGTGGGAAGAGTCAACAAGATAGTCATCTCCCTCCTCTTCTACTTTTTTGAAATATATGCGGTACTCCTGTGCCATCTGCCTGATAGCCGATACAGGCCCCGTTAATCCTATTATTCTTGAGTCAAATTCTGCAATCCGTAAAAGGTTTGGGAACATAATGCAAGAAAAAGAGAGGATCAGATAAGTTATTCGTATCTCAAAGTTGGCATATTGATACACACTTTGGTTTTGGGGGAACTCTCACCGTTAAGGTAAGCACGAAGTTGTGAAGGGTTGTCACGTTGAGGATCAATAGTAACAAACACTGGTAGAATCTCGGAATTATATTTTGACTCTAATTTCCAAGCAAATATACAAAGTCAGTGATCATAACAGAAAATCAGTATCATTCATTATAGTTGATAAAGTATAAAGTATAAACCTAGTAACTTTACAGCCTTGGCCATAATTTGTACTTGCTCTGGCCCAACATCTGGAGATGAAGTATAGCCAAAATAGAGGAGAACCCACTTTCCATGAAAATTCTGCTCGGTAACAATTCGATTCTCAGTATCAACTAAAGTGAATGGACCACCAACTGTAGGCCCCTTTACAGTATTTCCACTGGATTTGTTACCCTGGCCTGAGTCAATAAAGAGAGAAATGAGAACAAACATGTTATTCAGTCATATACCTAATGAAAATCTTTCTTCTGCAACTCAAATATAGAAGCATATATTTGTATTAATATAGTTTTAAGATAGATTATCAACAGTCCTTTCACATTTCTCATGCTTACCTTTTCATAGCTCAAACTAAGTAGAGAACAGGAGTCAAATTAGGCAAACAGTTTATTAATTATAGCCAATACTTAAATTATCCCATATAACATTCAAGTTTTTGTTGTGGATGGAGAAATGACATTAGATAGTTGATTTGCATATAATTATAGCATAACTTAACTACATCTTCTCAGCTTTTAGTAGCTTTTGCTTACATGCTGTTGATAAATGGGGATAATACAAACCTTAACAATACTATAAACCCTGCTGGAACTTTTTCGACATCTTATACAACCATGCTCTATAGCCAACATCAGTAGTGGCCAACAGCGTGGCAAGCATTTCTGGGCCTTACTCCAGATTCCAGTTGATTCCTACCCAGTGACAGCATATAATGCTTTAAGTAGACCAATTAGAATAAATGAAAATTGGGTCCAAATTGCCATATCCACAAGTTACCTCTTCAGTAACTTGAACTAATTTCAAGTTAGACTAAGAACCCCCACCACAAATCATATCTTTTTAAGTATCACGATTATGATGCAAAAAAAGTAGAAACAGATACTGAATAACTCAACCAGGATAATTTAAGGTGTTGTTGAGCTATCTAGTTTAATATAATATCTTCCTAGATAGCTGCCTGGAGCTACCAGATTAAAATTTCAGAGCTTACTAAGAGGTGGCATAGGTGTTTAGAAAAAACCAAAGAACATTATCTTAGATATAATTTTGATTGATACATCAATACTTGGGGGTGCGGGGAATTTGAACACTGGTTGTCTTAAATAAAAACATCAAGAGGTGCCAAGCAGTTGAGCTACAAGGCTCTTGGCTTTATCTTAGATATATAATAAATTTAAACAATAGCAAGAGCTAGGTTTAATGTGAATCAAACAAAGCTCCTTACTCATATCCCACTTTGAATGTGCTAAGACTTAGAAAATATCTCTAAATCTATTAAAAAGGAAAAAGATTCAGGAATTACTTATGCCAAGGAGGATAAGGGAAACCCATATATTCATGATTCAATCATGGGTGAAGTTAACTGCACCCCCTATGTTTAAGCCACTCCTATCAATTGCAATATTTTAATAATGTAATATGAATTATTGCAATGCTGCTCCAACGTGCAAGTCGGTTAATCAAATTAAATGGTAGGGTAATGTGCTGATAATGTGACTTGAGCAGAAGGGCACAAAGGTTGGGACAAGCTAAAATAAAGGATCCTCCATGGCCATCATCCATAACCACCATTCTCGGTAACTAATTTCTACATAAAAATGGCTGGGAAGAAAATCCCAAGATTTGTGAAGGGATTGGCTCAGCAATGTTTTACAAGCACCAATTCCAAACTTTAGAGGGCATATAGTTCTAACAAATTTTTGATGCAGCCATTACTGCACCCACCAGAAAACCATTCAAAGGTTTAGAAAATGGAATAAAGAATGTAAGTTCAAGGTTTACCATTCGTTAACTTCATAAGTTCAAGGTAGTCCCCTGTACAATGCCAAAGTCAGGGCCATTAGTATCCAATCTACAATTACCTTCTTCCTTTACATGGCCTTGCTTACTACTCACCAAAAATCAGATATACTCTCCACTCTTTCCTTCCCACAAATGAATTTTTCTAAATTGAAAAGAAAAAATCATCATTAAATTTATAGCTTATAAATGCAAAGGGATACCATTTACATGTTAAGTGTGTCATCCTCTGGGGCTTCTACTGGCTATTAATTCAGCCATTCAAGATCCCTAGAAAAAGGACTTTCTGTACACACTACACACGTTCATACAAAATATTTTCCTTCATTCTTTTCCTTTTATGGAGTTCCTTTGAAAACCTAGTATATAGACGCTGTCATCTCACTTATTTGGCCCCACTTATTCAACCTTAAAGCTACTTCTTACACTTGAAGCCTAAGAGGTAGCAAGCAAATGAAAAACTTTCTTTATCACAACAACAAAAGAAAAGTGGTGCAGGGGTGTATCCATAACCTTCCACTAGTGACAGCTATTGATATCAACAAGGCTACATCGTGATAAAGCCTAACCAATTCCTTTAAAGGCCAAAATGCTGTTGAAATACATATAATCATGAAATCACTTGAGCTTTAAGATCATCATGGCCCTCAAAATTGTCAGGGAAAGTGGTTTTTGGTGCTGTATCAGAAGCCAAACCTACGCAGGAGTTGCAGAAGGAAAAACAATCTACTCTGCTCTTCACAAATAGCACACTCACTTACCCATCAGTACCAGACCATCATGAAGACTGCAATTTGATCATTGGGTTGTAAGCATACACCTACACCATCATACTAAAATGGATGCTATATTTCTTCCACTCAAACATTTTAACTCATGGGAACTAATAAGTGAAAGCAATGATCACATCCCCGATAAGTACAAATCATTACTGACAAGTTCAAATTTGGAATAAAAGATGCAATCCAGCTCTTTAAGGTGACTTTCCATTAGTGATGCAAATGATGTGACTGTACCTTCTTCTGTCTGCATATCCTTTAGCATATTTCTATGATATTATTGTTAATATAGCATCAATTAAATTTTTTGACATTCTTCAAGAAAAGTGTGCCATAACTTTAATAGAAAGCCTTGGCATAAAAAATTAACAGTCTATCATCATTGTTTTCTCGATTCAATCACCAGTTAAACTGTTTTAATAGGGGCTTAAAATCATGATTGGAATGTGAAAAAATCTCTAACACTTCCTCATGTCTGTGTATGTGCATTTAGAAACTTGAAATCTTCAGTTGTTGGAAGGACCTGCCTATAGAAAAATTAACAGAAACCGACTAATTCCCACTTCATGAGTATCTCAACAATGCAGAAATTGTCTCATTAATTTTTTTTTCCCCTTATATGACATAGACAACAACAAAACAAATGATGCAATCTCAAAGAATGGAAATCAAAGAAGAACAACAACAAGACAAAACTGAATTAATAATGTTGCACCCAAGAGGTGCAAGTTCTCAATTATTTCCATCCCCACTTCATGATTATCTCAAAAAGGAATAAATTCTCTTCTTTCTTTTTTTTTTTATTGGATAACATAGGGAGCCTTACTAAATAAGAGCCCTTTGGAATCACCTTTAGCTAGTAAAACCTACGGATAACAGACCCCACTCGCCAGAATTGGTTACTGGGTAATCCAAGAACATTCATTCCTGACGGACTAAGCAGTTTATGCTCATGCCCAGGAGCAAGGAATAAATTGTCTGATTAATCTTTTCTTATTTGACATAGACAGCAAAGAAACAGATGATCCAATCTTACAGAATGGAAATCAAAGAAGAACAACAAGATGAAACCAAAATAACAATGCTGCACCCAAAGAGGTAAAAGTTTGCAACCCTTCCCTTCTGTAGGTTCGCCCCTGCTCTAACTCCAACCCATTAAAAAGAAATAATGGAGTATAAAAAGATGTACCTTTTGGAATTGCTCTTCTCTCATCATTATAATGAACAAGAGTTGCTAGTCCCGCAAATCCAAGTAAAGCAGCTGGCTAAGGAAAATAAATAAATAAATATAAATGAATCATTAACTTCCAATGCGGGTTCCTAATCTTGTTCGTTATTCATATATTTCAAGGACACATTGAAAACAAGAAGTGGCACATATTAACATGAGAGAAAACAAGGGTAAGGCAGCATACAACTGCATAAACAGCCCAAGAGCGAGAAGCCTGTGTTTCTACAGGCGTCACAGAATGAGCACGTGTCTTTCCATTACTGAACCCCCCTGATGATTTGGTATAGTTACAAGATTGAATTCTCTTAGATGGACCACACCTACAACATCCATATATGATTCAGCACAAAACAAGGGTGCAAGCATGTAAAATATTTTTCAATAGGGTATTTTGGTTTTGAGATATTGCTTATGCTTGCCAAATGCCATTACGGAAGAACAACATGAGATTGCACATAAACAAAACAACCCCCCAAAATGCCTATTCTAAAACCAAAGTTTCAACCTTTCAGAAATCTTGACAAACTTCAACATACAAATACATTAATTCAAGTCCCTAAACCAAGCCAAATTTCACAATCTTTAAAGTTGACTAATCCAAATAGTACCTGAACTCTCCCACTCAATAATCATTGAATGCAACAAAAATTTGTACATATCATCTAAAAACAACACACCCCCCCAAACAAAAGATATTGCTTATGATTGCCAAATGCCATTAGGGAAGAACAACAAGATATTGCACATAAACAAGACAAAACAAAACAACCCCCAAAATGCCTATTCTAAACCAAAGTTTCAGTCTTTCAGAAATCTTGACAAACCTCAACATACAAATACATTGATTCAAGTACCAAAACCAAGGCAAATGTCACAATCTTTAAAGTTGACTACACCAAATATAGTACCTGAACTCTTCCACTCAATAATCATTGAATGCAACACAAATTTGTACATATCATCTAAAAACAATACACCCCCCCAAAAAAAGGGACTCTATGTTATTGAATATGAACACAGAATTCCCATTAAATCATGCTAAGAGTTACATAAAAATAGAGCTACACATCAATTTAGAAAGAAAGGATTATAGGGGCTTTGCGAAGTGACTGACCTCTTGAGTAGATTGAGAGCCTGCTGTGTAGAGCTGCGTTTGGAGGAAAAGAAAAGAAACCGAGAAATGGGCATGGCTACCTTACTGAGCTTTCTGGTAATTCGAACTAGACCTCTCTTTCAAGCAAAGACCCATTTTCCGAAAACAAATACTAAAAGCACACGCGCTTCGTTCGTTTCTTTCCTTCGGCTGCTACTGATTTTCTTGCTGCCCAAGCTCAAATTTATTGGGTTTTTTTTTTTTTTTTTTTTTTTCGGCTGCTACTGATTTTCTTGCTGCCCAAGCTCAAATTTATTGGGTTTTTTTTTTTTTTTTTTTTGGTTGATGTTGTACTGTAGAATTCGCCTTCTTGCTAACACCAAAGTGGGTTCAGATTTGTTCAGGCCCTTGTGTAGTTGTGCCCCATGAAAGCCCGTGTTGAATACTAATTTTGTAAATTTTAGAAGTAATTTAATAAAGAATCAATCATAATATATTTTGTTGTTAACGTGAGTATTAAATCAATATATTAAAAAAAATTATTTTGTGACTTTTTTTTTTTTTACTTATATAAATTCAATTGATTTTTTCAATGTAGACAAAATTGGACTCCTAATGCTCATATATTTGCGTGTGTGTAATTTTTTTTGTGTGAATCAAATACTCATAAAATTGGATTAGAAGAGGTTTATTGCAAAAGTGAATATCAGTTGGGTTTAAGGTGACTAGAATATTAATTGAGATAGAATTTTAAATTTCTTAAAAATTATGTAATATAGTTTTTCGTAAAGTAAATTATTAGTAATGAAATTTAATTTAAAGTTAATTATCTTAATAGTTAATAAGTGTAAACACTTTTCATAAAGAGAATATAGTCACTTAGATATGATTTTTGTTTCTCTATTGATATGACTTTTGATTTTAGTTCTAATATCACATTAGCTATTGAGCATGTGAATTTGTTTCCAACTACTAAAGCTTAGAATGACTTGTTTTTAATGTTGTCTTCCAGATCTTGCACATTTGTTTACTGCCTCCTAAAGATTGCAATCTTTGTAGTTCTGTACCTTTATAATCATAATGCACCTGAGCATGTGAATCAGTTTCCAACTATTAAAGATTGCAAAGCCGGTAATTCTTTTCTCGCTATTGTTTTTGTGAGTAGGTATTAACTTGATTTAGGTGGTCATTTACTGCACTATTATTGATCTTCGTTATTCTGTTTTTTACAAATTATTTTAATTAAAAAAACTAAAAAATACTTATTTTGTAGGTTCTACTTTCATTTTTGGATAAAGAGCTGCATATTTAACTGCATCGACTCAAGGTTTGTTAATAAATTCTATAAAAACATTTTAAAAAAAAGTTCCTGTTGCATAAAAGTTATAAGTAAATAGTCAATATAAAACCATTAATCAGATCATTTACTACTTGGCTACTAATACACGTATTGCACTATTTGTCTGATATAGATAGTTTTGTTTATGGAATCTATATTTGTTCATTATTCTGTTTACTTGCTAAATAAAAGAAAAAAGAGAAACAAAACAAAAATGACTCTTTTGTTTTTAGACTATTTTCATTTTAAAATTTTTTTTAAAATTATATTTAACTCAGTTGAGTTGTTATACAAGATAAAAGAAATATTTCTTTTAAACGGTTGGAACATATTGTTTATTGTGATTGTTATATTCATTATAATTGCTTTTAGTTGTTTTTCCAATAATTCATTGTGAAAAGGTAAAATATTTCTTTTAAATGGATGGAAGGTAAAATATTTGTTTTCAATCATACAACCTGCCCTTGAATATTTTGTATCTATAAAAATTCTTCTCTTGGCTTCAACTCAAAATTTTCTCATAAACAATACTACTTTTGTTAGTGGGAAAGAAAGGAAAAATAGCTACCGTACATCATTTGTAAAGGAAAAACCAAACAGCTCGACAACCAATCTGTTCTGTGTTAGACAGCACCTTTAAGACAATATACCCGACTGTTTTGTTCTTATTACAGAATCTGAATCTAAATTTCCAAATTTTTGAATGTTTACATAAATTTATGATCTTTTTTCACTCATTTTTATTTTGTCCATGCTTTAGTTTAAAAGATATTGCATTAAACGACGTCGTTGGGTTATTTTGGCATTTTAAAAGGTGCAGGAGTGGTGGAGATAAAGGAATATAAGTATGAGGAATTAGTTAAAGCCCTTGAAAACTTTGAAAACAAGTATAATATCTTTCTATTCTTTTTGTTTGTTTATCTAATTCTTTGACCTGATTGAAAAGAATTAGATTCCTATAGGTGTATAAAATTTGTTAACCCTGACAAACTTTAGTAGTTTTAGAAATCCTTAAACATTTTTGACAGTTATAAATAAACAGTTAAATTCTTTCTCAATCTAACATTCTAATCTATTTAGATTTTTATCATTTTGGGTGTGTTATTGATGGTTGATAGTTTTGCAAGGCAGGAAGCTTATGATGGGGGGGGGGGGGGGGTGTGGTTGTAGAGCAAAGAGAAGAATGAAGCAATCCAAGAGAGACTCTTTTTTATCCAATGTACAACAATATGCTTGCACCTGTTTTCTCATATTTAATATAACTTAAACAAGTCTTATAAAGAAGGTTTTTTATTTATTTTTTATAAAATATAGTTAGTGAAGCTGCCCCTAGCAATTTAATAAGATTTTGTTGTTGATTTACAAAACACTTTGAATATTATGATCATTTGTTATTAGTGCATGTCATATATTTTACTTTTTGTTAGTGTTTCTTTTAAATGTGATATGTAATCTTTTGATTTGAAATTTTACCCTTTTTGTTGTGAAGGCAATAACTAGTGATAGAACATCATATTATTTTTCATCCACTCAAATTGTAAATCACAACAACAAAAAGTATGTAAGCTTCTGCCTAGGATGAACATTGTAAATTGCTTCAAATGGGCAATAATTTGCTTTGTTGGATACACACACACACATACCTTGACTAGCTCAAATCCTAATGAAATTTGTATATTCCTTTTTGTGTGAGTTATTCCTTAAAATCCAAAGCGAAAAGGCTCATTTAAGTTAACTAAATTTCTCTCAACTCGACTAAAAATGCATTTAATTTGATTAAAAAGAATATTTAGCATCTCTAGGAACTTTCCCGTGCATCGCACGGGTTAGCGACTAGTTATCTTAATAGTTAATGAGTGTAAACAATTTTCATAAAGAGAATATAGTCACTTAGAGTAACAATAGTTTCTAGGATCCCACCTTTATTTAATGGTATATGATTTTGTTAATTTTAAATATATTTTAGTTTATAATTTTATTTTAAATGTTAGTATATATTTCTAATTATATATTACTAAAAGCTGAAGCGTAGCAATTATTGTTGCTAAGCTCCCATTGAGCCACATCAACGGCCACATTATCCATTTATTTTCTTTTCTTTTTTCTCTCTTTTAAAACTTTTATTCTCCCTATTCTTAAAAAAAAAAAAAAAAAAAAAAAAAAACACCTCTTCTTCTCCCTATGAGTTCACATTTACTGTTACATTTTTCCCAACCTTTTCACTTCCACCAACCTTTCCCCTCCTTTTTTCCTCTTCATCTCCCAACTACCCTCTTCTTACCGTTACACTTAATCAATTTTTTCTTATATTTTGACTCTTCTTCTCCCCCATTTTATTTTTGTATAAATTCAATAGCATTTCTCTTATTCAATCCATATTTTTTTTCGAAAAAATTGTGAGTGCTCTCTCTCTCTCTCTCTCTCTCTCTCTCTCTCTCTCTCTCTCTCTCTCTCTCTCTCTCTCTCTATGGATTTTTGTTCTTTCTTACAACTCTGATTAAGGTTGATGGTTTTTTTTTTTTAATATATGTTTTGGTATTGTATTTTTTAAATTTTACATCACAAAGTCTTCTCTCTCTCTTTGTAGCTTTGGTTGAATTTTGATTTGGGTAAATTCCACAATTATAGACCATTATGATACAAATTTGAATGAGCTTTTCTTATCTTTCCTATGAATCCCTTCCACTGGTTTTGCAATAGGCACAAAGGGTCAAGCGCAGACACAGTTTATGGGCTTACCATTTGTTGTGGTGATATCTTAGAGAAAGATTGCAAGAGTTGTATTGTTAATGCAGCCAACAAAATTCGGTCACATTGTCCCAATAATAAAGGTGCAACAATATGGTACTATTACTGCACATTGAAGTATCATAATTTGGATTTCTTTGGCCAAATTGACCATGACACACTGTTCTTCGCAAATACTCCAGAAACATGAATACTAACCAATTGATTAGACAAAAGAAAGGAGAGTGGTTGGCCCAACTCGCAGGGCAAGCTTCTATGAATGCACAAATGTTTTCAATGGAGACTTCGATGTTGGAGACAATTACAAACTCCACGGGTCAGTTCAATGCCCTAGAGACCTTTCAAGCATAGATTGTATGAAGTGCCTCAATGATTCAATTGGGTTTATTCCAAAATGTTGTGACTTGAGTAAAGGAGTGCAAATCTTTAGTGCCACTTGTGACCTAAGATTTGAGACTATCTACCACAAAGTATAAATTTGGAAGTTGAAGTATCCTGACATCAATTCTACTATTAAAATGTAATGTGTAATTGGGAATATACTTTAAGTTTGTGGGTGATGAACTTTTCTACTTTAAGAGTTGGTGATGAACTTTTGTCCTTTACAACTTTTATCCAAACTGGTACACAATTTTTTATTTTTTTTTTTTTTTTGAGGAAGAAACTGGTAGGCAATTGAATAAGATTTGTTGTAGTTCCTTTAATTTTATTTTCACTAAGCATACCTTTGTGCCATGTATGGGGAAAAAAATTAAACATATATAATACTCTTTAGGTTGCATCAATTAGCTCAAAATAGTAAATCTCTTTTATATATATATATATATAAAGCTGAAGTGTAACATTTATTATTGCTACGCTTCTGTTTAGTCATATCAGTGGCCACATCAACTTATTTTTTACCTTTTAAATTTTTTTATTCTCCCTATTTTTAAAAAATAAATAAAATAAAATAAAAAAAAACCTTCTTATTCTCTCCGTTAGTTCACATTTACGATTACACTTCCTCAATATTTCCCCTCCCTTTTTGCTTTTTTATCTCCACTACTCTTACTTTACCATTACATTTCCTTCGTCATTTTTTCTTTCTTATATTTTTACTATTTTTTTCCCTCATTTTATTTTTTATAAATTCGATATTATTTCTCCCATTCAATCCATATTTTCCCACAAAAAAAACTGTGAGTACTCTCTCTCTTTCTAGATTTTTGTTCTTTCTTATAACTTTGATTAAGGTTGTTGTTTTTTTTTTTTTTTTTTTTTTATGTGTTATGGTATTGTGTTTTTTAAATTTCCATCACAAAGTCCTCTCTTTCTTTTGTAGGCTTGGTTGAATTTTGTTTGAGTTAATACTTAATTTTTTTGGAAATAAGATTTGAGTTTGTAATTGTGGGGGGTAAAAACTGAGAGCCACTTAACGGGCCTGAGTACCGGGTTAAGAAGTATCATACTTCCGAAGAGATATAGTGGGTAGGAACGGCCCATTTGAAGGCAAGAAGCCCAGAAGTAGAGGGAAATACTGTCCGAAGAGACCACCACGTTTCCGAAGACGTCTCACTCCTCGGCCACAAATAGTCTTGATCAAACAAAGTGAGGAAGATCCACACAATCTTCCAGCATCCCAATGATAATGATAAGTTCTAGGTAGTCTAGGGATATCAAACAATAAGATACCTAAAGGAAAAGCTGCCACCACCGTATTTAATGCGCTGTAACAGCTTTTCTGGCCGCATTTATGTGGAGAAGACCCCTGAACAGTGCAACCTCAGCTACCGCCACTCACCAAGAACTAAAGCAGACACCTGACGTGACGTGCACTTGAGTGGATACGCAGATGAAAAACAGGTGGACGGTGGAGATGATGGGAGAGGATGCTATAAAAAGAAGAAGGGTCCCTAACAAGAAGGGGGGGAAAAAAGGGAGAGAAAAAGTTTGATTGTAGCTCTGAATGTTGTAATGACTGTTCATTCAATAAAACACCTCTTCGGACATTTATTCATGGAGTTGCTTAAGCATTATTTCATGTTATCCTCACTGCAAGTAATCTAGCCTACCACCGTCTACTTCATAACCATCCCAGCTCTTTGGCCCACTCTCTACAAATTCATTGTTCTGGGTTCGTTGGGCCTTTAACCCATATCCTTTGGGCCTGGGCTACAAAAACCGACCCTACAGTAATAAAACACAATCTACATGGCTTTAAATTTGAATATGCCTACCATTTGTTTGAGTAATAAATTATTATAAAGTCTATCTTTTATTTCTTTGATTTCATTTTAATTTTGGTTAACATAAATTGTAATTTTGTGATAAGTTTTTATTAAATTGATAATCTCCTTATTCTTTAAGAGATGAGAAATTTGAAAATTAAAAAGTTTAGTTGTATATTAGGCAAATATAACACACTACAATAGAAGTTAGAAGAATATGATTCTCCTTAAAAAAAATATTAATCAAACATACAAAAAATAATATTATGATATATTTGTAGAGATAAAAAATCTTTGTAGAATTTTTTTAAAAAAAAAATAGATAATACTTGAAGTAATTGTTACTTTTTATAAATTACACTCCATTACATAATATTTATATATTTCCACACATCGCGTGGGTCTGCGACTAGTTATTTATTAAAGTATAACACTTCTATTTCTAAGTTAAAGTTATTGTTGAAATAAGTTATGGGTATTGTTGTTTAGCGAAAAAAAAAGGTATGGGTATTGTTGAAATTTACAAAGATCCCTTCTCAATTCTATCTTCTCTTCAATTTTGAAGATAATGACAATTTGTTTATGTACTTTCACTCTTGTGGCCAATAATAGAGAGCTACATGTGGCTACACTTTGCAACTTTATTTTCATCGTCAATTCTCCAAGTGTCATTGAGACAAATCATGCTGACATTTTTTTTTTAAAGAATAAACTATGATACCTTAACAGAAATGCAACTTAGCATTTTGAATAGAATAAAATGATATCACAAATCAAAGAGCAGCATATTCATTTATTGCTACCTTACACTACACAAACTAGTGATGCAAATGGAAAAGTTGATTTCAGTTAGTTCAATTAATAAAGTCACTACTGATTGTTAAAAAAGATATTTCTCTACCTACACCAAAAACCAATTAGTGTCTTGTTTTGATAATTAAGAAGGCAAGAAGACGTCATAGATTGAAAGTCTATAAATAAATAAAAACTAGTGATGCAAAACATAACGACCAAATGCATATCACCTAGACCTAGTTACTAATTGTAGGAGTTCAACATCCATTTGTAACATAGGGCACGTATTAAAGCTTGACAACATTGTTGAACTTAACAGTATTACGCTCAATATAACTTTACAAACTCTCAATTCTTTCGACTGGCGGAGAAAGGAGATGCTTAGACTTCATCTTGTGAATGGCATATGCAGGATTGAGGCTTTTGGGGCAAGTGGCTGTGCAATTCTTAATAGTCCTGCATCTATATAATCTCCTATGATCCTCTGTTAAGGCTTGCAATCGTTCATCCGTGAAGTCATCCCGACTGCCAAAAGACCACAAAACAAAATCTAAAATCAATCACTAGCACAAAGGATGTATCAACCAGCAGCTAATAGAGTCCTTACATTTTGATACAAATTAATGGGAATCACTTAATATTAGTAATACTATTTGATACAAACTTTGCAAATTTGAATGAATTAAGCTTAAGCACTATTGGTACATAATTAATTTGAAGTACCGAACATTTTTTACCAGTCAGAAATCCATCTATAGGCTTGAAAAAAAGCTGCAGGACCCAGGAACTCCTCAGGGTTCCACCAATAGGAAGGGCATGAAGTAGTACAGAAAGCACATAGTATGCACTCATAAAACCCATCTAGCTTCTTTCTATCCTTGGGTGATTGCCTGTATTCCCGTCCATCCTCCGGAGCTTTTCTTGTTTTTAGCCATGGCTCAATCAACCTATGCTAATGCCCATTAATGAACATTGCAATTTAAATAGAGCCAAATAGGGTCCAAGAACTAAATTTTAGTAATTTTTTTAAATAATGAATTTTATTAAGATTGGACATTTATGTATGTGAATTTTTTATGGATTTCTTTTTTACATTTAAAAAAAAAAAAAATACTCCTCCCCTTCTTCCTTCCTGTATGTGATAAGTTCTACATCTTCATTTATCTCTAAAAATTTGTTCATGTATATGACACTCATTATGTTCTACAATTTGATCCAAAAGCATATTGTTAGATTTCAAACCCAACCAATCTATAACAATTGTTCTTCGTCATCAAGCCCAAATATCAATTGATTTTTTGTGAAGCAGTATTCGAAGACCCCATATCTCTTATTCTACTATAAAATATTTTTATTAGTTGTACTAACTAAAATATAATTTTTTTTTTTTTTCTATTAACCTATGACTTGGAAAAAGGGTTTAAAAAATGTTAAGACTTAAGATCCCCTTTTTTGGGGTCTTAGACTCCGAAATAACCTAGACATATTATATAAGGCTACTCTTCTTTCTCTTCCATTTTGCTAAATATACAGAGCTACTTATACTTAACATGGACATATAATATAATATAAGGCTACTTTTCTTTTACTTTTACTCTTTTTTTTTTTTTTTGCTAAATAATATATAGAGCTACTTATACTTGACAATTGACAACTTAGCATATCTATAATAATTGATTTCTTCTAAGATTATAACTTTTGTCACAACTTAACGTCATAGATCACGGTTATCTATTATTTTTACATGCACTTACCACTTTTTCTTCATCTCTCATAGTTAGCCATGTCAAGATTATAGCAAAAATTGTGACACAAAAGTTGTGTCCCAAAATTTTCTAGTAAAGTTTAGAGTCTGAAATTTTATTACAAGTTTCTAGAATCGGGTTTACCGGCCCCGACCCTGAAACGTTTGCAACTCCCAACAAAGAGAATGGTACAAATTGACTCATTGAACATCAACATTTTATATACATTGGATGAAAATGAATAGAAAAGCTAGCAAATAAAAATAGCTCATCTTATTTATTTGTATTGCTGGTAGAAATTAGTGAGATCAGCGACAAGATCTTTGATGACAAACATGGGAGGTAGATGGGTTATAAAAGTGGGCCTGGAAGTGTCTGGATCAATGGGCTTGAGGCATGCCACAGTGTTGGTTCCATCAATATTCATAGCACAAGACCCGCAAATTCCTTGTCTGCAAGACCTCCTATAGGTCAAGCTTGGATCGTCCTCTACTTTGATATTTTGTAATACATCCAAAACCTACACAAAGTCTCACATCCACCTATTACGTTATTCAAATAAATGAATTATTCTGTCTCAATTTTAGTGTCCCCCCTTATGTTTTACTAATAATTTGTAGTATCACATCTCAGTTTTAGTGTTCCACCTTATGTACTACCATAGTCTCATTTTTTTTTTTTTTAAGAAACTAGTATCACACGTGTGTTTGATTTTTTTTTTTTCCAATCTATTTTGGTTATAAAGGTTGGTTACTTTATATATATATATATATATATTAAATAAAAGACAGTGTGACATAATAATTTAATTGTTAGAGTACAACATGAACATTCGTAGTGCTAGCGAAGACCTTTTTCATATATATAAACTAAATTCACTTTTCAAATCTTAATAAACCTCACATTGGAGCTCAGGCATGATCACTATGTGGAGCATGGACAAAGAATCAAGAGGATAAAAAATAAAATAAAGCAATACTAATACAGCATTTTTCACATCAACTAAATTTGCAAGTTCTCACGTGGACCTAAACTAATATCACCTTTTTAAGTATCACTAAAAAGTTCTCACATCAATGTTCATCAAATAAGAAAAGCATAAGTTGTCAAATCTTTTGGAAAAATATAAGTCCACAATATTTAAAAATAAATATCATTGAGGTGTCAAGCTATAATTGGTGTCATAAAGTAACAATAGTGGTGGGCTAAGATGAAAGTGATTATATTTTGCCAACTTATCAAAAAATTGTGAAATTTATTGTTGTGTTAGAACCCATTGCTCAATTTTCTATGTCCATAAACTTTCAATAATTTTGTGTCTATAAACTTTCAATAATACTAGTATCACATATTTCCACACATATTTTGACACAATTGTCCTATTCGACAAACTTGGACAAACCAAAAGTAGTGGAAAAAGAATGCCACAATTTTCCTGTGTGACAAACTTCCACAAACCAAAAGTGGTGGATGGGGGAGTCCATCATAGTCTACCATGTGAAAATGTGTGGTACTACCACGTGAAAGAGTGTGGTACTATATAGCATTATTGATATAGGCTTTCTCTACGAAACAAAGTATTTGATCAATGAAGAAAATGTACCATTGGTCCACAGTTGGAGAGGTCGACAAAGTGGGACTCTAGGTAGGGCTTGTTGTTGGGATGGTCAGGGTTCCACCTATAGATCTTGAACTCCTTCATGAGTCTTTTGATGTTGCTTTGGATGGTGCCATGGGTCTCAACAGCTTGCTCTGCATGTGTTTGGCCCACAGGGTGGCCTTCCAGTACCGGAAAGTCTTTCTTCTTTGTGTCTGCCCTGCCAACCATACGTGACACCTTGTTGTAGCCATGTCGAAGCCAGCTTTTTGACATCCTCCTCCTCCTCCTCTTTCAGAATAATTTGAGGTATTATTGGTGACTCGGTGTAGCTCAATTTTCTTGAGCCCAAAATAGATATAGTAAGTATTGCTTAAAGGCTCTTGCCTCATGCATGGCTAGAGACACGTGGTTGCAAAACTGTTACGTGTTAACAGTACATAAAATGTGTGATCGGTGAGACACTTGAAATGGACTATCTATCTTTCTTATTCTTCCATGACTAAGCTCTCTGAATTGGGCTTGGTCTTGTTGAGGAACTTGGGTCTATTTTGGATTTGATGGTTAAAATTTTAAAAATAAAAAGATGTATTGCAGTGTTGGGCCTCAATTCAAAGAAACAATAAGACTAAGCCGAACGAGAGAGGAGAGGGGGGAAGAAATATTTTAATTAGATGACTGCCTGCCTCATCCAAAATGTAACATGATTTTTTTTTCCCTATAGTTTTCTAGGACATGATACTTGTTATAACCAAAATCATATAGTTTATTTCAACTAATTTGATCTTACGAGAGAATGATATATAGAGCTTAAAAGTCATAAAACTTTTAAAATACGTGGTTATACTGTTATAGTCATAATTTATGATATTCTAGCTATAAGCCTGCCGGCAACATGTTTGGAATTCGGAGTAGGTTTTGACTAGCCCTTTCTTACTATTAATAAGACAGGTTTGAACCTATACAAATGCTCCTTACCCCTATCTCTAAAGGGGCTCATGCATTCCACTCGCTGCCTAATATAATATACAAGAATTATAAATGGATGATATCAGAACAAATATATATGTCTCAATAAATTTGATTGGTATTAATTTGATAATACATAATAAATATACATATATATATATGAATTATCTGAACAATAATACATATAGGTTTATAAGTTTTATGTCAGTGAAATTTGAGTATTCTTATCATCACATATTCATTTTAGATTGATCATAACACCACTTAATTTTCATAAGAAGACAATGGGGGGCTGGCAGCTAGCTGTGATGCTTCTTACAAATTGAAAATCTGTACTGAATGGTCAGAGCATTAGAACAGGTGGTGATGAATATACATGCAAAACAAATGAACCGTCAAATACTTGTTTAACAAGAACTTGTGGACCAGAAAATCACTGGACCACCTCTTTGTAGACTTTTTACAAGGTTTTGACCCAAACCAAAGACTCCCCCAATTGAAGCTTGAAATTTTGAAATTTGGGGTGGTCTCTTTTGTCATAAGGGAGTTACTGTTTCTACTTTTTGTTTTGTTACTTCAACTCGTGAATCCAACACATGGGAGATAAGAGAAAGAGCTAAACAACAAAAAGCATGAAAAGAACATCTCCTATATGTTTTGTTGTGTGAAACAACCCGAATAGACGTTTATTGTAGGCAACACTTTTCACTTTTACAACATGGAACCATTTAAAGAAAAATTTTGCTTAAAATTTGGGTTGGTTAAGTTGATTTGAGACGTTTATAGCCGGTAAAACTTTGTGCTGTTAGGTGGGGTGGGGCAACTTCTACTTCAATTTTTCATTCTTAATTGTGATTACATTCTTATCGGGAAAATTATGATTGCTCTTTATATCTCTTTCACATCAAATCCATTTATCAAGGTTAGGCTTAACTGCTACAGAGAAAAATAAGTTAAAGTTCCAAACACATGGTTTTAAAAAATAATTAAAAATTCCGATACTCCACATATTCTATCATTTTTTCCTTGTAAATCATATATATATATATATATATATTTGAAAATCAGAGGAAAAAGAAAAGAAGAATAATAATTCATATACTGATTTGAATCGAATCGGTATTCATCCTTTTGATTGTTTGGATTCTATGTCTATGTGGCACCAGAGACAAAACCACCAAAAGAAGAAGAAGAAGAAGAAGGGGAAAAAAAGCTACACAGGAATATTCTTTTCAGTGGTGTAACACCATTGGTGTTCAAGAAATTCTGATTTAGAGAATATATCATGGGAATGAGAATTTTATTTATCTCACTATAATTGCATAAAACTTCAATTTTCCAACACTTACCCGTTGATTGATTAACGACCCGTTTGGCTCATGGGTAAGTAAAATGAAATATTGTGAACCTATATAAAAGTGGTGTTACTCTCATTACTCATCATCAATTGACAACTTAGTAGGGTTTGAAACTACGTATGTTTAGAGGATTGATGAGAAATTCTTGTTCCATATAGTTGTGGTAGTGACACTGAAAAAGTAANTATCAGAACAAATATATATGTCTCAATAAATTTGATTGGTATTAATTTGATAATACATAATAAATATACATATATATATATGAATTATCTGAACAATAATACATATAGGTTTATAAGTTTTATGTCAGTGAAATTTGAGTATTCTTATCATCACATATTCATTTTAGATTGATCATAACACCACTTAATTTTCATAAGAAGACAATGGGGGGCTGGCAGCTAGCTGTGATGCTTCTTACAAATTGAAAATCTGTACTGAATGGTCAGAGCATTAGAACAGGTGGTGATGAATATACATGCAAAACAAATGAACCGTCAAATACTTGTTTAACAAGAACTTGTGGACCAGAAAATCACTGGACCACCTCTTTGTAGACTTTTTACAAGGTTTTGACCCAAACCAAAGACTCCCCCAATTGAAGCTTGAAATTTTGAAATTTGGGGTGGTCTCTTTTGTCATAAGGGAGTTACTGTTTCTACTTTTTGTTTTGTTACTTCAACTCGTGAATCCAACACATGGGAGATAAGAGAAAGAGCTAAACAACAAAAAGCATGAAAAGAACATCTCCTATATGTTTTGTTGTGTGAAACAACCCGAATAGACGTTTATTGTAGGCAACACTTTTCACTTTTACAACATGGAACCATTTAAAGAAAAATTTTGCTTAAAATTTGGGTTGGTTAAGTTGATTTGAGACGTTTATAGCCGGTAAAACTTTGTGCTGTTAGGTGGGGTGGGGCAACTTCTACTTCAATTTTTCATTCTTAATTGTGATTACATTCTTATCGGGAAAATTATGATTGCTCTTTATATCTCTTTCACATCAAATCCATTTATCAAGGTTAGGCTTAACTGCTACAGAGAAAAATAAGTTAAAGTTCCAAACACATGGTTTTAAAAAATAATTAAAAATTCCGATACTCCACATATTCTATCATTTTTTCCTTGTAAATCATATATATATATATATATATATTTGAAAATCAGAGGAAAAAGAAAAGAAGAAGAATAATTCATATACTGATTTGAATCGAATCGGTATTCATCCTTTTGATTGTTTGGATTCTATGTCTATGTGGCACCAGAGACAAAACCACCAAAAGAAGAAGAAGAAGAAGAAGGGGAAAAAAAGCTACACAGGAATATTCTTTTCAGTGGTGTAACACCATTGGTGTTCAAGAAATTCTGATTTAGAGAATATATCATGGGAATGAGAATTTTATTTATCTCACTATAATTGCATAAAACTTCAATTTTCCAACACTTGTAACGTGAACTAGAATTGGGCTAACTAAGGTCTGTTTGAATACCGTTATTGCTTAAAACTGAAAACTGAAAACATTGTAAATAAATAATTTTTAAGTATAAGTATAACTACTCTACAAATAAAAAGGTAAAGAGTATAAGATTAATGCCTCGATTTTCATGTGGCTAACCCATTGCCATCGACGATGAATAAAAGAAATCGACTGGCACAAACGAATGGCGATACAACAAACTCATATAACCAACCCATGGCCACCGTCGCACGAATGAAAGAAATCGATTGACACTAATGGATGGCAAATTGATGAACTCAAAGAATGGTTGACGATGGCACCCATGCCACCAATGTCAGCTTTTCACCAGGGCATTGTATGATCACTCAAAGATCGATACACAGGAGCTAGTGTGGGGTTAGAGAGGCATGAGAGGTGGATAAGATTTGAGAAATGAGAAAGAGGTAAAGGCTCAACTCAAAAAACTAAAAAAAATAATGTCAATATACAATATTTAAATAGGAAGGAGCAAAAGTAGAGTGTCTAATATGTAAGCAAGTGTGAAAATTGTGAGTTATATATATATATATATAACAAGTACACCATTAACTAAAATTTAGCAAAAACGATGAAGGATATATGGTGTGACTAGTGTGCTAAATTAGAGCATGTAAATTGCAAACAATAATTTTACAAGATAGAAATTTTATTCTAACCTAAAATAGAAATTTTATTCTAACATAATCTAAATATATATGTATGTGAAGTTTCCTCTTAGAAACTTGAACCACGGTTTTTATGCCTCCTACCCCACAAAATTTTGTACTTGTAAAGTGACTATCACACCAAAAGTGCACGGTGGTCAAATAATAAATTTAAAAATACAAAATTTTCAAAAAAATGTGTACAACTATTAATGTGGCATGTTATCATAAATAAATAAAGTAGTATGTTAATGATAAATCCATAGGGGCATTTAGTTCGCTGTAATGTGCTCTTAATTGATGTGATTCACATTACAATGATGAGACACACATTACGATAATTAACATTAAGAACGTTTTTGGTTTATTTTATTTTTTATAACATTACTATAATTTAAAATTATAAAATATATTATATCATCTTAATTTCATAACATTCCTAATCAATGTAATGTTATATTCTTATATTGAGATTACATTAATGTAAGATTACAATAACGTAATATTATGGTATAATGTAACATCACAACAAACCAAACGTCCCCATAATGTAATGATGTTCTAATGACAATGCCACCTTAACAAGTTGTGAAAATATTACGTATGTCTCTAGCTAACAATTGTCAATTGCAAAAGAACCTCTCTTTTTTTTATCTAAATTATATGTTAAAAATTATTCAATCATAATCTCAGAATTTTTGCCAACCAGACTCACACAAACCCTTATGCTGTGTCTTAAAGTCTTTAGAATGTCTGGCTCTGCAGTCATGATCTATATTCCTTTTATTGCTGAACAGCCATGATCTATCATCTATATTCATCCCTTATTATGAAGAGAGTCAATATGTATATGTGTAACAAAACGAGCATCGAATTATCTTTATTCTAAAATTCTTCAACCATATTATCCCAGCATAAAAGCAACATCACAGAGATTTATTGAGCATTTTGTGAGCTGAAATTACTCCATTTCACAAGGGAGTCATATATATATATATATATATAAAATAAAATAAAAATAGACCCCATCAAACCAACGGTCCAGATCAATAATAGTATCTGTCTGTTGCATCCAAGTGGGTACAACAGGTTCAATGAAATTGATAGGTCCCATTGATCCCCCAAAATTTTGATATGAAAATGTCTATGTAGTAGGCAGAGATAGTGCCCACTTAAGTAAAAGCCAAAGCAGCTTATAGGTTGAAGAAACCTTGATTAGACAAAATTAGGTAATTGATTTGAGTCAATTGAGAGATATAAATTATAAATCTCTGCTTGTGTCATGGTAAAAACTATTAGAACTGTAAATTTTTTATAGTTAAAATCATAAAAATATACTTGGTATTACATTACGTGTAGACTTTGAAGACGTGGGGGTTGGGATGTGTTAGAGCTAGGGCTTGGTTTTGTAGGGGCAAATACAGACCATTGGTAAAGAAAAGAATAAATATAAACACGTAGAATGATAAAGACATCAATATAACCCAAGTTGTGTGATAAAATCTAGTTTATTATTATATAACAATTAAATATTCTAAAAGGATAAAATAAACAGTAGTAAATAACATCAGATTTCTTTTCAGCTTTGATGGTTGCAGCGAACTCAGGTGTTGTTGAACTGATCCATCCATCCATCCATAGATTGGATCTTTCTTCTTCTTTCTTCCATAAAAAGAGATATATATATATATATCTTCATTATTACATAAGAAATTTTTTTAAAATAAATAAACAAAAAAGAAGAAGAATATTGTGTAGAAAAGTAGTGGGAAATGTCATGTAAAGTAGAACATAACAGGAGAAATATGATGATTTTCCATCTACATTTTCCAGCAGGGAGAGACTGTGAAAGATTCTCTTCTGATGCTCCTCAATAATAACATAAAGATATTGAGAATTTTTCTTACACAATAATATTATTATACCATGGTTTTCTGACTTGGTCTATTATGAAGCAAAAAATTTTGTACTAATTTTTTTATTACATTATTTTAATTTATAAACCAATCAGTGTGAAAAAGAAAATAATGAAACGAGGTACTTACTTTGGCCATCCTTTAACCTAACCCTAAAAGGAAGAGACGGAATTTTTTTTTTTTTTTTGAAAGGAGACGGAATTATTAAATAAGTACTATAAATTGATTTGCCATTATTTTAAATATCCATTTCTTAGATTTATTAATAGCTTAGCTTATTTTATTTTAGAAAAAAAAATTTATTTTTTATTTTTATTTTGGTGCAGGACTTTGAAAAGTTATGGTGGTGACGGTGGTTCTCTTTCCTTTATATCATTCAACAACCATCTTCCCTAATTTGGTTGCTTGCCCACCTCATTATTCCAAAAAATAAATAAACAAATAGTAATATTAAATAGAAACAGACTGAGAAATAAAAAAAATAATAAGATTAATTTTTATAATTATATATTCTAACAGCTCCCTTAATCCATATCTTTTTCTTCATTTCACACTACGAATCAAAACCACAACCCTCACTTACTTTGACCAGTAAGCCTCCCCCTATCAAAACCTCTCTCTCTTTCTCTCTCTTTCTATGGCTACCCCACCCTGATCTTTTTGAGTGGAACCTTAGACACAAGCAGCCTCTAGCTAGAGAAGAAAAGGCTATAGAGAACCATTCCTCTCTTTCTTTTCTCTCTATTTTTTTTTTTTTTTCGCACTATAAGCCCTTTGAAACCCTAATCCACCTTAACCCCATAATAGTAAAAAACCAAAACCAAAGGGCTTTCATATGTGTAGCTCTTCTTCAACCATCAATTTCATGATCCGTGGGTTGTTTATTATTCTCTCTTCTTTACACATACCCCTGTTGCTCAAAGACAAAGCAAAAGCACGCAAAGCCACTGTCTGAGTTTCCAGATCAGAGCCTTTAAGACATGGGTACTTTCTGAAAGCTCTTCTTCCAGAAAGATCTCTCTCTTATCTGATATCTCTCTCTCTCTCTCTCTCTCTCTCTCTCTCTGGGTCTTTATGATATTATTACCTCATGCTTTGTTTTGTATCTTCCTCTTAAATGGGTCTTTGTATATAAGTAAGTGAGTAAGCAAATCTCTCTGAAGCTCTAGCTCTCTCCATATCTCTGTCTCTCAAACTTACGTCTTTCCCTTTGTGTTGTGGTTTTGTTGGCTCTATCTCTTTGTTGTTGTCTTTTTCCCTCTGTCATGGATTCTGGTAATAGTGGCAGTATGCAATCTTCAAGTGGCGGTGATGAAGAGTATGATTCACGCGCCGACTCGATGTCGGCCTTCTTGAACCCGCCTAGCCATGTTGGTTCATTGTCTAACCAAGCACATCCACATCAACAGCCTCACCACCAAACCCACACGATGTTTGATCCTCTATCAAACTACTTCGACCCTTCCTCATCAACAGCACGGTCAGTTCAAAACCCACTCTCAAACCCAAATTCCCTGCTGAATTTCGATATGGTGTGGTCCAAAACACCAAGATCTGACCCAAATCCCACCGATCTTGGCGGCTTAATTACTCCCTCATCCTCAGCACCTAGCCAACCATTCTTGACCAACCAATTAGGTGGACAACAAACCAGAGCCCCTACTTTTCACAACATTCAGATCCCTCCCCAAGCTGATCAGCAACAAAATGCTTCGCGTGCTTCACTTTCCTCCACTTCAGCAAACGATCAAGCACAGCCCAGCAACAACAACATGGTTCGGAACCCAAAGAAGAGGTCCAGAGCCTCAAGGCGTGCACCCACTACTGTTCTGACCACAGACACCACCAATTTCCGAGCCATGGTTCAGGAATTTACTGGGATTCCCGCACCACCCTTTACTTCCTCACCGTTCCCAAGAAGCCGCCTTGATCTCTTTGGCACATCTTCTTCTTTGAGATCATCAGGGCCAACAGGTTTAGACCCTTCGCCCCCTCCTTATCTTTTAAGACCTTTTGCCCAAAAAGTTCAGCCTCTCCCATTTGTTTCTTCCACTTCTTCTACTACTTCAATGATTGATGTTTTAGGTTCTAATCCCACTACCAATGCTTCTAATTCAACTTACCAACACCATAATCTTCTCAACATGAACATGCAAAGCCCAATTCTCAACTTCCAATCCCTCCTTCAAGCCCAACCTAAATTCTCACTTTCCAATTCACCCAACATACACAATCTTGGCTCTAAACCTCAGGGTGGCTCTTTGGAAATTCCATCCAATGATCACTCACATCTTAAGATGGGCACTAGTGTTTTAGAAGAATTTGGGCTGACACAACAACAACAACATCCACATCATCATCAGCAACAGCAACAGCAACAGCACCACCACCACCACCACCAAGTTAGTACACAACTCATGAGTGGACTTCCAAACATAGTTTCTTCGGATGGAACAACATTGTCTCGGACCGACAACAACAACAACAGCAACAACAATAATCCTCCACCAACCAACTGGACCAACGACACGGGACTCAATGGAAGTTATAGTAATTCAGAGAGGGTTACTAATAATGGAAAGTTGAATTTCTCGGCTGCTGCTTCTGCTTCTTCGTCAGATTTTCATCATGGCGATAAAGGCTCAGAGAATGTAGCTACAAGAAGTGAAGGTATGGTGGAATCATGGATTTGTTCATCAGATTAGGCATAACCAAAAATATATATATATATATCACCAAAAAAAAGAAAGAATGAGGTAGTGGTATAAAGATATATGGCTTGGAAGAAAATGTTGGTGTTGTCCATCTTATAAACCATGACCACCAACAAAATCAAAACACCTTTTTTGGTTTTTTTTTTTTTTTCTTGTTAATTTTCCTCTTAATTATATGTAAATAATAGCCTCTTCTTTTGATTCTCTTTCTTTCTTTTCTTTTCTTTTTTCTTTTTTTGTTTTTTTGGTCATTTTCATACATTCATATACGAACGAAAGACCATGGTCTGTCTTCTGTGTTTATTATTCTCTTTACTTCAATAGTAAAATGCTGTTTATTTTTGCCTTATAGACTGCGTGGCCTTTCATGGCTAGCTGTACATGGGTTTCTGAGTTTGACTATTATTATAAGGAGGAAATTTGGATCAAAGTGGAAACGAAACAAACCCATCAAACAGTCTCTCTCTCTCTCTCTCTCTCTCTGTATGTATGATGTATCTTCCTCGTACCTTCTCTTCTGAAATTTCTATCTTATCTGAAAACGAAGAATGGAAATTCTACTCAAAACTCTTAAGTGCAAATCAGCCAGTGGCTTAGATTTTTGTCTGCTTTTTACGTTTAGTCCTTATCTCCACAAATTTCTTAATAATTTATTTATTTATTTTAAATTTTATTTATTTATTTATTTATTTATTTGTTTCCTTAATAATCCGTATTATGTATGGGAGTGATTGGTGGCGAGATTTAGGGAATCGTTAGCCGCCGCAATCTTGTTTAATATGTTTCAAATCAAATACATCTTCATGTGTATGTGTTTCTTTTTTCTTTTCGTTTTTTCATAAAAAATTAATTTTGTGATACCCTTTATGCCTAAAAGTTTCACACGGATCAATGCATTGTACAACACCATTAAAGTATTAAGTTTTACAGTAACCACTCCCATCTTTGGACGATATTTGAGCACTTGGCTTCGCCTTCTTTCACCAAAATATATATATATATATATATATATGATATATGATATATATCTATCTATCTTTCAGGTTGTACATTTCGGACAAAACAAAACCTGTATCAAAGGTTGTACATTTCATGACAAAACTAACTTTTTCCGTTGGTCTTTAAAGTACAACCACAAGATTAGAATTTATTTCTTTTGTTTTTATTTCCTCTTCGTTGGATAGAGGGTGTGCGGTATTCTTTCTTTGTATTCTCACTTGGGAAAAGTCTGAAGTGAACTAGATGCATATTTATATGCTTTGCGCCACATTTAAAATATGTTTGGTTTGCCACATTTTTTTTACAACTTATTTATAATATAGTTTCCTGATTACAGGGGGAGGAAAAAAATTATCCATTATTAGTGGAAAATGTTTTGGGAGAAGTTTTACTTTTTATATTGATAATTTTGTGGTTATTAAGGAATCTTAATTTTATTTTCTTCATATTAGTATTAATGAATATGCCAAAAACAGGTGCAACTTGGTGTACAGGAGCTGTGTAAAATGGACATTCATGCCACTTTTTAAGCTGGAATTTATCCTAATTCTACTCAATCGTGGGGAGTAGGTTTTTGTAGTTTGAGTCATTACCAGAAAAATTTTTAAAAAAAAAANGTGTCAAAAAAAAAAAATCCCTTCATATTAATATATATATATATATTCCAATATCAAGTCTTATAATTCAATAAACTTTTTTTGGTCATTTTAACGGAGATGTTCAAGATTCAAATTCCATCTCCTTCCAATTATCAAATTATAATAAACAAAAATCCAATATCTCCCTTGTGATATTTCAGGAAATATTTCAAGATATCTTTTTTTATCTCCAAAACTAAGATCCTGACTCAACTCACACCCCAAGGGAAAAATAAGTTTGTGAAAATCTTGTTATTTTAATGATTTGAGAAAGCAGTAGAAGAGATTTCATGGAAGCAAATTCAGTCACTTAGAATGTATAGTTGGATGAGTCTATTTTTTAAATAAATAAATTGTGTAAATTTACAATTATATTTGGAAAAAAAAAAAAAAACAGAATATTAATTTCAACTATCTAGGCAGCATTCCCATATTAATTTGACATACAATTTTGTTGGCAAAAAAATCTTTTATTCAAGCCAAAAAAAAGAAGAAAAAAAGACATACATTTTTGTAGGTTGGCGTGCCTTGCTATGGGTATGGGACACTAATTAACTTGCTTAAAATCTTACTGTTGTATTAAAATTCAATCTCAATTCCTGGCATAAGTATGACTTTAGCCTCAAGAATTTATGGGGTAGAGTGGAGATAAATACAAGGAAATTTTCAGCATCTTTTGGTGGTTACTTTGCATTACAATAACTAGTCAAGAATCTTATAACTCAATTGATTGGTGTTTTCTAGTATATCCAATGGAGGCATTGAAAATTTAAATCCTCCTCTCCTAACTATTGAATTAATAAATAAATAACATAGTCAACAACAAAATGATATTTGATAATGAAAGTATCAAAAATCAAAATGCATAGATCTTAATGTACACGTGTTCATTTACAAGAAAAATATAACATATGATATATATTAATTCAAAGTATTTAAAGAGTGATGCTGATACTGCATATTTTTCTTACCCCCCCCCCCCCCCTCTCTCTTCTTGAGTCCACATCCCATCTTTTCCTATAATCACATAAAAGACAATGACTCTACCCCCCCCCCTCCCCCTTTTTTAAGTCCACATCCCGATTTTTCCCTCTAATCACCTATAATTACATAAAAGACAAGGACTCTCTATTATTAAGACTTAGAATTATTCTAGAACCACAAATTTTTGTGCCACAACTCTAATGTGATAGGTTATGATTAGCTGCTTCTCATTTTCATATGAACTCACCACTTTTTATCTACCACTCATAATCTATTATATCAGAGTTGTAACACAAAAAGTTGTGATCTTAAATTTTTTTAAGGATTGAACTTTAAATTAAAATTCGGACCATACTTAAAAAAAATTAATAAAATGGGACCAACAATATATGCCAATTGCCATAAATTATTGGAAATACTGCACTAAGCAAAGGCAACTAGGCAAGTTTTAGCATCTTAAATAGTCATCACTCTTGTTTATATAAGTAGTTAAGTACTGTCTTTTTTCTCAATATATCATTACCCAATCACCTTTTAGATAAACCTACAAAATAAGCACATTGTAAAAAGAAGGAAAACAAGAGAGAGGGGTAGAGGGGAAAAGCTTATCTCAACCTTTTTGTCAAACATTATTGTGACAAAAAAGATGATTTCCATTCCCGCCAAAGCACAAAGGCAAATCGCACATGACAACCACATAATGTTCCAATATTTTCAAATATCAAGAACTAGGGAAAAGTTGCAAATCCATTCCAAGCACTTGCATATGATATGCCAATATATCTGAAAGCTGGTAATCTTTTTTTCATTTCAATTGATTGATAGATCATGATCTTTTTCACTTCAATTATGCATCTTTCACCTTTGGTTTAAATTTAGAATGATGAGAGGGAGATGAGTGTGCTTTCAAAATGTTTTGAATCTTTTGGCAAAAGGAGGCATGCAACCCATAGGATTTTGGGAGACTTTTACAAAAGGGTAC
This sequence comes from Quercus suber, assembly GCF_002906115.3. Lineage (NCBI taxonomy): Eukaryota > Viridiplantae > Streptophyta > Magnoliopsida > Fagales > Fagaceae > Quercus > Quercus suber. Next base: position 366,094 of record NW_027069927.1, on the reverse strand, counting down.
TAGATTTCACATTTCTTTTGGAAATGAAATCTTTTTTTATTTAATATAAATATTTTTAATAATAATAATATAAAACAAAAACATTGAAATGATTAGGCATGGGATTTTGAGAGATTTAAGGGCCAGAGGGTCTAGGCCTTTTAAGAGAGAGGGTGTTGTGACCGGTGACACTTCTTTTAGCATCATGGTGGCCCATGTCAGTGAATAAGCCTTTGCTCAATAGCAATGATGGCTCCTCTCTCTCTCTCACTCACTCACTCCCACTCATCCCCATCTCAGCCCACAAGGTAAATATCACAGGCTGAAACAGTAAGGTAAACTGTGGCAAAGGCACCTCTTTCTCACTTTCTACATAAAAATGCCCTACAAATTTGAGCCTAAACTCAAAAAGACACTGAACTTTTTGGCATCCTCATCAAAAAAGGCTGGCACCATCCTTCCTTACTTGAAACCATCCACACTTTGAAAGGAAAAAAAAAGCATATATTCAATTGCTCTATGCTAGAAGAAGACAAAGTTTCGTATTACGGAATAAACAATATTCTATAGCACACATCTCTCTCTTTTTTCGAAAACATATCTTGATGTCAACATGATGCTTGATTTCTACATTCTATATATATAAATAAATGTTTTCAAAAGAAGTTTTAATAAACTAATTCAACTATATATGCAACCTTTGACCTGAGTTAGTAAATGTGTCATCTAAAACATTTATTTAATATGGGGTCCCTAATTAATTAACCTAGCTAGACAAATTCACATGCCTTTGGCTTATACACTATTTTAAATTGTACCCTTTTTAGGGGTAAGACTTTTTCAATTTCTTTTTTGTGTTACTTTTACTTAAACGAAAAGAATTTTGCATCACCTTTTTGTCAAATGGTCCACTCTTTATAAAAATGAACTATATGTCTATATATATAAGATGGCCCATGGCCAACAGCAACCAAAATATGAAAGCTTGAATTATCTTTTATATTCTCTGATGGACGTGGTTTACGGGAACCATGATGATGATGAAAACAGACTGACTGAGAGCTCAGGGAAGTGAGTCTTCACGCTTCAAAGTCTTTGTGCTATACTTCTAGCTAGAGCTTTATTAGCTACATATATATATATATACAAACTTTTTTTTTTTTGGCTAATTAGGGTTATACTATACAAACTCAATTATTGTTCTTTTGAACAATTTAATTGTACAATGATGGTTAAATTATTATTTGGAAAAACAGTGAAATATTATTCTGATCTATGAGGGAGGATGTCCAAGGCAGCACGGCATTGGAGTGAAAGTGAAAGCAAAGACAACGTCAAATGTAATCAAAATTCTAAAGCATATTTGTTAACTTGTAGTAGAATCTCAAATGGGTTGGATTGCAAGGTATATCTAACTTTCTAACCTTTAAAAAGTGAGACCAATTAGGAAGGGGCCGACGTTTCCCGCTTCCCTGTGTATATATGATAACCCCATTGGAGGAGCTCAACCTATCATGTATACGACATTTAAAATGCAAGGCATGAGGTCATAAAATGAACTGTGTGAATCAAAGTCCAACTTGAGAAGGAGCATCGGACAACATGTTCATCATGTGGAATAACGATTAAGATCCCGTGTCCAATACAATTGGTCTCAAGGATTGGAAAAAAAATTATCTTATGTGTCCGTCTTATGAAATGCGCCTCTCATAAGTATTTGTGGACCCCACAATAGTATTTGTGGGTGCATTTTTTGCTTGAAGGAAACTCATGTACTCCTAGGCAATTTTTGTTTGTCCCACATTAGAAAGAATATCTCCCTCTTTGCATCTTATAAGAGATAAGCCAATAGTTGAAGAGTACCACTATATTGTTTCCAAAGGCTTTGAATAAAAATGAACATTTTAACTTATAATCACAGCATTCAAAAACAATTGCACTAGGTGCAGTATTCTAAATATTGCATCAAATCTCAATATGTAGAATAAAACATGTCGAAGTTAACTTATTTCTAAAATAGACATCTTATTAGTTTCAATTTGTTGAACAACTGGATCTAACTCAAGGCCAACTCCACCAAAATTTCACATAGAATCACATCGATCAAATAATAATTTTCTAAGTGTACGTTTGGATAGAGTTTTGCACGTCTAGTGTTCAATGTCCAGCGATTTTTGGTGGGTCCCATGCACTGTTCATGGGACCTACAAGTACTTTTTTTTCAAAAAAAACAACTTTAAAACTAGGTCTTACAATACTATTCACATTTTTAAAAATTATTTTGCTACAATATTTTCAGTTTTCAATTTCAGCAATAAGAGATATTCAAACAGACCTTAAGACCCAAAATTAAAAAAATTTATTGCAAATATCGAGCTATTTCCCCTTTCAATTAGTGGTATTAATTAAGCACTTTTCCCTTGCCATTGGAACTTTCGTCAAATTTAATGGAAAAGTAAAAAATAATAATAATAAATAATAATATTTTAAAGAAAAAACTTATTCAATAGAAATTTGAATTTTCTATGAATTTAACAAAAATCCTAACAAAAGACGACGAAATGCTTATTACCAATATCAAATGAGGAACATTGTTTAGTTTTGTAATTGGATAAAAGTTTGGTATAATTACATAGGTGCAATACTTTAGATTATCAATTAAATTTAATGGCATGGTTATATTAGCCAAATAGTAAATACAAATTCTTCTTTTCATATTTTTGTGTTTCATTTTATATTCTACCAATTATGGTGAACCATGTGTCTTTAAAAAAAATATTGACAAATTATAATTGGTAAAGGATAAAGTGGAATAAAAAAAATTTATGATAGATGATTTGTATATGCCAAATAGGAATACAAATCTTATGTACTATTTCTTGTCTTCTATTTTATATTTCACCAATCACAACATATCAGATATTCTTTTTACTTTCTTTATAAAATAACTAAAGTTTAAAATAGAAAACAAAATCATAAACATAACATACCTCAATTGATGGAGTATAAATTAGAACACAAATAAGTATACAAAAATTTGTATTCACCAAATAGCCACGTAGTGGTCCCTAAAAAAAATAGCCACATAGTGCTAATGTTTATTTTATATATATATATATATATATATGTATGTATGTATATTCACATAGTTAAATCTATTTGTCTTTTTACCAAAAAAAAAATCTAATTGTTTCTAAATATATATATATATATAAATATCTAATCGTCTTTGAGGGAATATAATGCCTGTTGTGCGGCATGTTATTTATTGCGACCACGTTGTTCGTTTAATTAGGGAACTTTCTTTTTTGAAGGAGTTTAACTAGGTAACTTATTACTTCAAATGAATCTTTCCCTTTATAATTTTGGGGCATTGTAATTGCGGTATACTTACAACAATTCTACACACCTAATTCCCATATGGTTTCTCAAAAAAAAAAATCCCATATGGTTGATTGTCAAACTTAATATAAAAGCACCATTATTTTCACATGGGTTTATTTATGACACTATTTTTATTAGAATAATGCTAGAACTACAAACAATCACACAACTTTTAACATAACTCACCATATGACTAGTTATGAACGATAAAAAAAAAAAAAAAGTTGTGTCCATACCTCAACTATTCATAACTCATCACGTGGTGAGTTGTGAGCCTTGTGGCAAAAGTTCTATAATTGTTTATGGTATTAATATTGTTATTTTTATTATGTACCAATCACAACTAAAAAATGCTAAGATCACAACTTGACACACATTAACCTGAGTGTGAAATTGGATGTAAATTTGGTGTGCTCTTAGATTTTTTTTCTATATTAAGGGAGAAAATTTAATTTGAAAAGATTAACCTATCTAACTTATTAATTTATTTTCTTAAGTCCATTACTCCATTTGGCGGTCCTGCTTGGGCCATAGCTACACTCGAGCAGCTACAGTTGTACATTAGTTTTGAGCTCAACAGTCCTGACTAGTTATCGATTAATTAGAACGGATAATGCCTGATCAGTGGATTTCTCGAGTAGATTTTAATGGCCCACCTTCTTCTTCCCCTGTGAGTATGTGACATATACAGAATAAATCAGCCTTAAATAATTAAAACCAAAGATTCATACTAAAATAATACAATTCTTCAAAGATCATGCAATTTATTATAATTTTTGTCATAACTTGATGATATTTGCAATTATAATTGGTGTACCATCAATTTATAACAGACCCATCATTTATTTTCTCCACCACTCACAATCGCACGTGTCAGAGTTGTTAACCAAAAAAAAAAAAGTGAGATAGACTTTCTCAAAATAAAATGAGTAATGCTAGTGACACACACATTTGCACAATTTTGTGCCACAACTCGCCATGTGGCGAGTTGTGATTGGTTAAAGTGTGTTTGTGGGCTATGTGGGGACACACTCTAACCAACCACAACTCGCCATGTGGCGAGTTGTGACACAAAATTGTGCAAATGTGTGTGTCACCAGCATTACTCAAATAAAATAAAACCAAGATCACTGCACTCAGGGAAAAATAAATAAAACGGAATATACGACGACGTTTTGTTTTTTCACTAAGAATATACGATGTAGCTGCAACAACAGAAAATAGCATTTCAGTCTGCTATTGCGGCGACGTAACACTACAACCTTCTGTAGTCGGTGGAATTAGTTGTTGCACGGAAACATACAACGTCACCACTGTCAACCGAACAACTTTATTGAAATTTCATTTTTTTCTGGTGAGCAGTCTTTTTCTTTTCTTTTCTTTTCTTTTTTTTTTAATATAAAATCATCTAATTTTTTTTATCCAACTACTTTCGAATGAAACATGAGGATAAAATTATTTTTTTAATAGGATTTTGATAATATTATATAATTTCCTCCAAATTTTGAAGTAATTTTAATTGATTTTTAAAAAAATTATTGTGGGAACAATTTTTGTCTCAAGATCAAGCGTTGCATTTGTAATTATTTTTGGCTTGAAGAGTCTCACATTGGAAGAATTTCCTTCCTCTTTCTACCTTATAAGGTATGAGCCAATAGAGTTAAAGTACCACTAGCTTGGTTAACTTTATTGGCTCATGCCTTATAAGGTAGAAAGATGAAGGAAATTCTTCCAATGTGGGACTCTCCAAGCCAAAAATGATTACAAGTGCAACACTTGATCTTGAGGCAAAAATTGTCCCTATAATGATAATTAAAAATAATTTTTTAAAATAATTTCAATTAGTCACATCAGTTAATTGTTATTTACAAAAAGTTAAAGAAAATTTATATTAGTTGTATTTATAAACTATCTAGACACAAAAAAGTTTTCATGCAAATAGCATGCAACATTTTTTCACATAAAAAATTGCAAATAACTTAAGAAAATTTATATCTGGTGAATATAGTTTCATGAAATTTCGATAATTTTATAAGTTATTTTTGTTCTTAATAAATTAAAGACCACATGATGTTCATGTGGTGACTCTTTCAGTGCTCAAATAAGTCCGATCTATAATGTACTTGATTTTTGTTTCTTTTAGTTTTCAACCACTCTTTATGGGTGAATTAAAACAATTTAATTAGTTCTCCCCCCCCCTCTACCCGTTCCTATAAAAACTTTGTACTTACATAGTGACTATCGCTTCAAAGATGCGCGTTAGTAATTTAAATTCATTCCTAAATCCTAAGTTATATAGGAAATTGTTCTTAAAAAAAGAATTATAGAGGGAATTATTATGTAACATGTCCTTAATTTTCTTTACCATATAAGTTAGTTTTGATAACTTCTATTTGACAAAAGTGTACTTCAAAGTTTGAACTTTAGATGTTCTTATTGAAACACCAGAAAATGTCATATGACTCAAAGGTTATTGACTCTTATCTTATGAATTTGAGTATTTGTAAAATGTATCGTATTATTTTAAGGTACTTTTAAACTTGTATTTTAAAAAGCCACAGTAAGCTATCTTGATATACAAATATGAATACGAGTGTTTTGTATCTATGTGAAAGTAACATACAATTATATCACGAGTTTAAAATCTCATAGAAAAGGGGGGGAAATTAGCTCCAAATCGGTTCAAAGGAAAATTCCTCAAACTCATTACGTGGCAATTAATAAAACTATTTACATGTACTTTTAGTCACATAGCTGTTTAAAAAACCATGTGACTTACTTATATTAATAAACATGGATAGTTTTATCAATTGTCATGTAATGAGTCAGAGAAAGTTTCTCTAAATAGTTTGGAGAGAAACTATGTTTAAAACTTATTTTCTTGTATGTATCATATTTACCTAATATATTATATATATAAAAGAAGTGTTTAGCATAAATTGACCAAATAAGAAGACAAGGTAATAAAACTTAAAAGCATTTTTTTTCCATTAAAAAAAAGCCTACTAACCTCAATTTTAGAAATTTTGATTGCAATTTTCACCATGTATAATTCATTGATATATCATTTTATGTTGTCTCCAAGAAAATATTGGTTGACTCTACAACATGGTGACAATCCTAGCCTATTTCACAAGGAACAAAGTTCACATATCATGTGCTTTGATTATGTGTGTTAGAATTTCAGTGTTTATAATCACAAGTTATTACTACAAAAATTAGAGTATTTTTAACTTTTGTAGTATAAAAAATTCTATATATTACTTTCATATTCATGTATTTTAATAGGTATTATAGTTTTTTTTTTATTTAAAAAAAAAAGATTATCAATTATATTATACAACTACAAGTTAATAATTTTGGATATCATTGCTGATTTGAACTGGACATGAAACTGTGGAAGACGTATTTATTGTCAGAGACCAAAAAATGGTTGTCAAGTTTTCATTAGTCAATTGTAATTTGTAAAGGATGTGGAGGCAGATGGGACTGTCCTTTAACCCTTTTTTTGTTTGAATTTTTTTTTTTTCCCAATAAATTTTCTGTACTCGGGCTCAAAAAGGAAGAAGAAGAAAAAAAATATCTTTCTCCAAAAATAAGAATTAAAAAAAATAAAAAAATAAAAAAAAAATAAAAAATAAAAAAAAAAACGTTGACATATCTTTTGAGATTGCGAAGGTCAAGTCCAATCATTGAGAAACCAAAATAAAAAAGAGAGGAAAAGAAAAAAGGAAAACCCCTTTTAAACACTTGCTTTAAGCGTCTTTTCAGGGAAATTAGTGAATTCATTCCGAATGAGAAAAGGTGGGATTAATTAACAGTAATTCCAATCTATTTGGTGCCTAATTAGATTTTATATTATCCTCTGTCTGTCCAAGTGCGTCAGGGGTGATTTTCGTGAATCCTACATTGTCTGCCACAAAATTCTCATACGCTCTACTAATTCCCACCATCCAAATTATGATGTCCCTCGCCACATCTAACAAATTCCAACGAATCAAATGGTGCACAGTTGTGAGGATATGGTGCAACGTTTCGGGCCTTTCGGCATAGATTTTCTAGCTGCAAAAAAGTTTATCCTAGATGCGGGTTAAAATGGACAAATATTACTGTATAGTTGAAATTTTCAGCAAAATGGTACTGCCTATAAATTATAAATTATAGAGAAAAATACCATATTTTTGGAACTTGATTTTATGAATAACAAGTTATGTGTAGAACTCGATTTCATAAATATCGAGTTCCAAAAAATAAAAATTATACAAGACTTGATATTTCATAATATTTTTTACTGAGAAAAACAGTTCTATTTGAATCTTGATATTTAACAAAAAAAAAAAAAAAACAAACAAAATGGTAGTATTTTGCTACATAATTTGTGAATGGTATAACTTTGCTAAAAATTTCGAAAATATGTGATATTTGATCATTTTGACCCTAAATTAGTACGAAAGAAATTTCACAAACTCATTATTTGGTAATTGATAAAATCATTTTCATGTGTTTTTAATTATATAATTCATTTAATAATTTATATGGTTTATTTAAATGATACGTGCATGATACCTGGATGGTTTTAGCAATCTCCGACGAATTGGTTTGAAAGATGCGTGGAAAAGTATGAGTCCATGAGTTTGATGACAAATTAATGTACTGAAATTAATTTGAAGTTGTTATGCCACTTTTGGCTTTTAATGAACCTGATTTATTTGAACCTCTATAGGTTTCAAATATTTAACGTATATTCCAAGGATAAAAGTCAAGAAATAATAAATCTTTAAATGTAAGTACGCAAAAAGCCATAATGATTTGCATTTGTATGTGCTTTTTTGATATTTTGTATACAATTTTGTTTTTAAAAATAAAATAATAACATCATTTAGTGGAGTACTAAAAATTTAAACAGGATAATGTAAAAATTAGTTGGTTCCGACTAAGCTTTGGAAAGCATAAAAAAGTAAATCACACTCATAGTTCAAAGAAATACCAGTATGGTGCCAACCAAAGTTCATCTATACTTAAGTCAGCAATATGAATCCTAAAAATATAATGTCTTGACGTATTGAATGGGTCATACTTGGTGTTTACAATTTACATAAAACTTTAGCCATTTTCCAACGATTTTTTTTTTTCAATTTCTCTCTTTAGGGTTGTGGAAGATGTCATGACTAAAATTATAGACGAATGTCTCATGTTATGAGCCAATATTTACTATTTAGAAGTGGTGCATCAATTATATGCGGATATCACCTACATGCTGCAAAAATCCTACTTTTTCAAATAAGATTGGGTTGTCCAAATTTTATACCGCGCTTTTCATTATATTACTCGTCTATTCCACCTTTAGACCGAGTGACAGCAATTTCTTAGACAATACCTTTTGAGGAACCTATATCCTATCAAAATGCATCTTAATCTGTATCCACAATGTTATACCTCAGTTGCATTGTCTAGTTGATGTCCTATATAAAGAAAATCATGATTCAAATTTTCCTCCCACTTATAACAATTCAATTGTTAAAGTGTATATATTAATTTATAGAGATGAGGCCCCTCCATTTATAGACTATAGCTCCATTCATAATTTCCACATACACACACAACACGCACAATCACATTCACAAAGCTAGAGACTAGAGACATACAAAAAACATGCTATAGGAAAAAACGCGTACAAGGATAGACTGGTTTGCATGTGAAGACCAAGCAGAGAGCACTCTGTTAAGTTTGGTGTGCGCCATTGATTGGATTTGTCTCCCCAAGCAAAAGCTCAAACAGTTTAGGGAAAGCCCTTTTGACATTTTTAAGTATTAATTTGCATAAACAAGTGACAGAGGGTGATTCAGCCAAAAAAAAAAAAATTGAGAGACAAAGAGTGGAGGGGGGTTGTGTGGGCCCATTGCCGAGCACAACCGCTCTTTGTCTCATCATGCTTGTTCCCCTTCATGATGCCAATTCTCTGATCCCTTATTCATGAAATCATGGCAAATTGGCAACTGACTCAGCTATGACCCCACCCAACCTCCTCTGGCTCTCGGGTCCCACTTTATCCCTTTATTTATACAAATAAAACCTTGTATTTACATATAATTGCCATAACTATCAAATTTTATATTTAGATAATAATAATAATAATACAGCTATATATAAACGTATTTCATTGAGCTTTCTCATGTATTGCTTGGGTTACTGACAAGTAATAATATATGTAAAACTCAAATGTTTGAATTTTGGTTAATCTCGTAATATTGTGCAACATAAATTTTGAAAGTTTTACAATTTTACATGTTATTATTTTAATATATATATATTTCAATTGAATTTAAATTCTATATTATATTTAAATCCTCTATTAGAATCTTGACACATCATATTTTATTTAAATTCTAAAATTTATAGTTTCATATAAAACAATCATTATAATTGCCTATTAATAACTACTAGAATAATCAAATTTCATATTTAGGGTTAGGGAAAGAATTTATATTAGGTTAAATTTTCTAGTGTTTCTACCAACTTTATGGTATAATATAAACTTAATTAAGCATAGTAACTACTCAATCGTTGTAATAATTTTGTATTACTCTCATTCAAATATATTGAAAATACAACATAAAATATATATGTATATATGTGTGTATATATATATATATATACATATTGAAAATACAATATAACTATTTTAATCATTGTTGAAGGGTTTAAACATTTGAACTTAAAGTCATTTAAAAAAAAAAAGTATCTCAAATTCCTATCATTATGACCGAATGGAGTAAGAAAAATCTTCAAATCCAACTTATTGACAATCCTATCTAAAAGGAAAAATTGTACAATACTTTGGGAGTATAATGATATTGAAAAACTTCCTCGTCTTATATGAATAATAAGTTTCACTATGAATTTAATTAATAGAATTTACTATTATGTGAAATGATAGAATACAACAAGATTATATAATTATTTGTTTACGAGGGTTTAAGGATCAATATATAATATCTTGATAAATTGCAAGTAAGGAAAAGACTAAAATAAATGAAAATCAACTTTAAATTTACTTAGAGTATGTTTGGATACCGTTTATTTTACTGAAACTGAAAACTTATTGCTGAAAGTACTATAGATAAAGGTAAAAGTTAATTGAAATAGTACAGTAGAGCGCATGAATAGTACCAAAAAGTGCAGTGAGACCCATAAATAGTAGCAAAAATACGCTGAACAGTAAAATAATTTTAATTTTCCATCCCAATCCAAATGCACACTTAGGTGTGTTTGTTTGGAGGTGAAATAAGGTGGATGGAAAACTTTGAAGAAAAAATAGGAAGGAAAACTTTTTTTTGGAGTGTGTTTGGTTAGGTGGGGAGGAATGAAAATTAGTTGTGGGATCCACATGCTTTCTCTCCAGGTCCAACAAAAAATGTTCTCTCCAAAATGGAGAGAAAACTGAGAGAGGAAAGCTCATAAAATGAGCTTCCAAAAGTACCCTTGGAATTCACCTCCAAGTCTACAACGTGTTTTTTTTTTTTTTTTTTTGTTTGAGCCGTGTAGCTTTCGTCTTTTTCTTTTTTTTACTGAAGTGTCCATCTATACACAATTTTTTTAAAGTATAATGTGTTGCCTTTTGTTTTATTTAATAGGGACATGATGATAAATTTACACAAACTTTATTTTCAACCAAACAAAAAAGTTTTTCATTCCTCCACTTTTCCACCATCCCAACCAAACATAAATGTGGGAAACTAAATTTTTTTCTATGCTTCTACTTTCCTATACTCTCAACCAAATGGACCCTTAGTTGGGGGGTGGGGGTGGGGGGAGAGAATTATAGTAGCTTTTCTCGTACAAATCTAGCACTATTTACAAAGACAAATTAAAGTTATCATGACTTTTTAGTGTAAATGTGTTTATTGTGTGTTTTAGTGTTAGAATCTTACTCTCTTTCTTGTTTGTGTGGGCATTTGTTTCTAATAAAAAATAAGTAATTGTCCTACGTTAATTAAGAAAGTGTATTGTGTACTATACGGTAAAATTTATCTCATTTTCTTTTAAAAGTTATTCTCACTTTTTAGTAGAGTTTGTAATATATTTTTATATTGAACTTGATTTTCTCACATTTGCTTCTTATTAAAAAAAAAAAGAAAAAAAAAGTAAATAAAGAGTGATGATAACTTGCAAAACCTTAAAAAATGATTGTCTTACTTTGGAAAAATGAAGAATAAAAACTTTACCCAATCCAAAATCAACACTCTCCATTAATTCCTTTCTAATACAAAGAACAAAGCGGGTGATGATAACGAAATCTGAGATGATTATTTACTAGGGGGCATTGAGTAGGATGTGATTAGACGGAATGGCACTACCTTTCGGTGAGTCAGTTGTCAAGAGATTCAATACACACTCAGAGAGAGAGAGAGAGAGAGAGAGATGAGATACGAAGTTCATGTCCCCAACCATAGCGCATTGTATAATTAATGATGTCATACACAGTGCTCTATGCCCCTATCTTCATAGAAACCAACCGACCTATGAAATGACAGCGGGACAACCCGCCTAGTTTTTGCGGCAACAAAACCCTCCCTCAAACCCCATCGCCCCAATTTTAGGTGGGATTTATTTTTGGCGAAAACAACATTTTGGCTTCTATATTTTAGACTTACGGATAATTTAATTTTTATATTTTAGTAGTAGTAAATTTAGTCTTTATTATTTTTAATTTACAGTTAATTTGATCTTTATCGTTAACTCACAATAAAAAATACCTATTAGGCAAACAGTTTACATTGTTAACATATTTAATATTAAAATATTAAATAAAATCTGAATTTTAGTGGTCATCTCAACGCTTAGTTGGCAAAAAAAAAAGCCACCTTAACTTAAAAAGAACTTTCTTTTCTTTACAAATTATTTCCCTTTATTTATTTTTTCTTTTAATTTTCTTAAAATTTCTTTAACTAAAACACCCATTCACATTTAAATTTAACACCACCAATCCCTAAAACACACACACACACACATACCACCACCAATCTTTGGCAACCAAGTCCACCGCAACACCCAAAAATCTCCTCCATCATAAATCTTGGAAACTCGTGTGAGAGACAAAGAACAAGAGCTTTGGGTTTGGAAAGAATCGGATTGAGTGAAAAAAGGGTTAGATTTTAGTTCGATTGTGAGAATTGAGGGTTTATTTGAGGAGAGGGGAAGAGATAAAAGCCACTGGCACAGTGGAGATCCAACCATGGTGGTCGCGAGGGCGAAGATCCATGAAGATTAGAGGATAGAAAGAGGCAGATGCGCATGCGGCAATGACCTTTGTTGGGAGGCTGATGCTCCTCTCTCTCGTATTCTCTGAGATGCCTTCTCCTCGTGTTCATCATAAATCTTGGAAACTCGTGTGAGAGACAAAGAACAAGAGCTTTGGGTTTGGAAAGAATCGGATTGAGTGAAAAAAGGGTTAGATTTTAGTTCGATTGTGAGAATTGAGGGTTTATTTGAGGAGAGGGGAAGAGATAAAAGCCATTGGCACAGTGGAGATCCAGACATGATGGTCGCGAGGGTGGAGATCCATGGAGATTAGAGGATAGAAAGAGGCAGATGCGCATGCGGCGATGACCTTTGTTGGGAGGCTGATGCTTCTCTCTCTTGTATTCTCTGAGATGCCTTCTCCTTGTGTGATCGACAAAATAGGTTTAGATTTGCAAAATGGGTACAGGGATGGTGGATTTGCTTGAACTGGGTTTTATTGTTGTGTATGCAAAACAGGTAGATGGATGATGGATTCGCTTGAAATGTTCTTTTATAATTCATTTCTAGAAGAAAAGGATTTTACCAAATGTTTGCCGTTGGACATGGCTTCTCTTTGTGATTTGTTCTAATCCTAATTTAACTTACAAAGAACAATGATGAATGAATCTTTTCTGAACAACGAATGACTGAAGAAATGGTAAAGAAAATTAAAAGAAAAAAAAAAGATAAAGGAAAAAATCTGGTAAAGAAAATAATTTTTTTTTTCTAAAAGTTGACTCGGATTCTTTTTTCATCTATGCGATGATGTGGCTACTAAAATTAAGCTATGTCAGCATTTTATTAAATATTTTAATATTAGATACGCCAATAATACAAACCGTTTGTCATATTGGTATTTTCCGTTAGTGAGTTAACGATAAGGACTAAATTGACTGCAAATTGAAAATAACATGGACTAAATTGACTGCTACTAAAATGTAGGGACCAAATTAATTGTGACATCAAAATGTAAGGACCAAAATGATGTTTTCGCCTTTTTTTTTTTTTTTTGGCCTCCTATTTTCATATCTCTAAAATGAATCCAAATCATTTTTGTAAACCATAAAACATATTTCTAAAAACAAATAAACAAACATAATACACCACAAATCAAGTTCTAGCACTACAACAAACCAGTAGATATAATAATATGATCATGCAAGTATCAAAACATAAAAAATATGTTTGAGATGAGATTTTTGTAGTTTTTTGAAATACGTGTGGGTAAAAAAGTGTGTAAAAATGTATGTAATGTTGTTTAAAATGTAAAAATGTGAGTTTTAGATTGGAAAACAAACAGGCTTTAAATGTATTATTGAATTTTATATTTTCATTGATAAAATCAAATCTCCATTCTCCATAAACCAATTTTTTTTTTTTTGGGTCATGTCTTATCTTAGCCAAGGGCGAAAACCAATCCCATTTGAGAGATCTATTATTTTGTATAATAATTGCATATAAATTCCTTCTAACTGTCTCACGTAAAATTATAGTCCATAAATATGAGACTCATTCTCATATAAGAGGAGTGCTACAAAAAATAGTTGTTCATAATAGATAATACCACCTCTGTTTGAGAATAGATTGAAATATAATGCAACTAATATATGCATCCTTTCAAGCATGTAATTAATCTAGTTGATTTAATAATTTCTCCTACTTCAATATCCTTTTTACAAAATTTCTGTAATTATACTGTTTAGATCGACTTTCTTGCCTTTTGGATGCCAAAAATTTTTAACTTTTTTTTTTTGATAATGCCAAAAATCTTTGACTTTTACTTGTAGCCTAGTAGGCTACTAACTCAAATAAAGTTGCTTGTTTTTGCAAAAAGCTCATAGCATGGTCTTTCAGTTCATGGCATTACATTGGAGCATTGGACCCTATCCGTTGCAATGTTCAAGGACAATTATAACAGTTAATGTATGTACCCTTCGGGACCTCTTAGTTAGTAGGCTGCTGAGATGGGGCAAGGAATTGGGACCAAGCTAATCGCTAAGGCCGAGGGCTAATAGTTTACCAAAAGGTCAAAAAAGAATTGTATGGTTATTTGGCAATTTGCTGTAAGTCAATACTAAATTGTAACTTAAAAAAAGCTGGCTATGCCTCGATATTTGGCTGGAGATAAACAAGGAAAAACAGAGGGTTGACTTTTCAGACAAAGTAGGGTTTGTTTTGTCTTTAAATATTTGGTGTTTGATTGCGGTTTAAAATTATTGTGAAAGATATTTTCGAGTGTTTGATTTGTACTGAATATCATAATCTTTTCTTACAAAATATCTAACAAAGAATTTTGTAACTACCTACAACAAAAATCCCCATAACAAATAGAAATCCCACTGTAGGATTTCTCAATCCTAAATCAAAGGAGCATATACAAGGGGAAAAAAAAAAAAAAAACTCAATAACTTTCAATGGCAGATCAGCAACTCAAAAGAGGCGGAGTAACAATGGAATGGGTTGCTTAACATGGGTTGTTGGATCAAGGGTAGAAAAGGGTTTATAATAGGTTTTAAGGGCCGGACTCAAAATTTTAAGTTAAAAGGGGATGGAGTACAAGCAAAAAAAAAAAAAAAAATCCAAATAAACATCCATATAATATTAAAAATTATAAATACACAAAATCATTGTTACTTAATACATTAAGATGCAATCATTTACCAACAAAGACAAATAATAATAATAATAATAATAATAATAATAATTTTTTAATACTAGGCTAGCTAGAAATTTTTTTTTTTTTTTTTTTTAAGTTAGAGTATTCACAATAGTAATGCTAAAAAAATTAGCTTTTAGCACCTTAAAAAGCTATTTTATATATTTTTACTACCTCACTTTAAAATACACTCAACATCAAATATTCTATTTTTTTACTACTTCATTTAAAATAATATAAACAACTCATTAAAATAATAAGGATGAGAGAGAATTTTAGTTTTTTAATTGAAGGAAGAGAGATAATCTTAATAAAATATTATATTTTATTTTTAATAACTTGCTACAGTCAACTGATATCTATACTAGTTTATTATAGTTGCAAAGAGTTTAGCTTTAACTTCTTCAATAAACACATGGTTTTTTGGTGGTAAAATAGCTTCTTTTTTCTTTTTCTTTTTCTTTTTGTTGCTAAAATTCAATCACCATTATAAATGCTTTTATTGTTTTTCTTAAGTTTTGGGGTTGGATAGTTGTTAGTAGTACTAGGCTAATTGGGGAAAAAGGGGGCCTAAGGTTTTGGAAGAGGGGGCCAGCTATACAAAAATGAAAAATATCATAAGTAAAAAAAAATAAAAATAAAAATAAAAAATTGGCCAAGGGGGCTTGGGCCTCCACCTAGGTCCGTTCGTGGTTTTAACCATACTTTGTGCATCTATATAAATTACTTGTTACAAGACTTTTAGAGACAAAAGAGGTCGTCGTGTCAATGTTATGTTGAGAGCAAACCTTCGCGAACCTAAGCAATTCTAATTACCTCTCCCTATGATGTTTATCCTTGTGCCTAAATCTTTGATTCCTTAAGCTTAGAGTTTGTTTTCAACAGTGGGTCAATGTTGTTTTTATTTTGAGTTCCTGGTTAGGGATGAGGTTCATTTGTAGAGGAGATTTACGTAGAAGGATTCTAGAAATTCTAGGGTCATCGCAATGAGAGCTAACAAATGTGTTTGTTGAGGTTACAATAAAATTTCTGGTCGTGTAAAGATCATCTAAGTAGAATGTTATAATTGTCTATTTTAGTGAATTTTCTACAAGATTTGATTATTGGATTGGTTTTTTTGTTTGAAGAGATTTTTATCATGGTTTTCAAACTTGAACTAGATCAGCCGGTCCAATCAAGTTAACCGTTGATGAAACCGGTTTTTTATATATGAGAACTAGGTATGTAAGAAATCTGAGAGAATCATGTGAACCTAGGTTTAATCCGAAAAACCAGGTGACTCATAAACCGGGTCAAAGGATTGTTTTTTTTGAAAAAATTAGAGAAAGAGCTGTAGCAACTAGGAGTAAAACCTGAGACCTCTTTCATTGAAGCTCCGTGGCTTATAGCATGACCAACGGACTAGATAAGCCTCTCGGTAATTAAAAGAAGTATTATTTAATATATATTATATTTAGATGATTTATTCTTTCCAAACTTCAATGTCACCTTTCTCTCAGTGTATTAAATATAACTGAATTTATTTAAATTGCTAAATTAACTTGTGATTTAAGAGTAATACCTTTGCATAGGAATTTGTTATTTATGAATTTATTTTAAAAGTGATTTTTATTTAATCAAAATGATTTCTACTTGAGGGATTATTATACATTTTTTTTTTCATGCTTATTTATGCTCTACTATTTTCTATTAACCTTATAATGTACTATTTTATGTTAACCTTATGTCATGAAATTTTTTTTGAAAGTTTGTTTTAATTTTAAAGTTATTTTTAGTCAATTTTGCTAATATTTACAAATTTAGTACATTTATTTTATTTTAATTAGTTAAAAATTAATTATGATATCATCATGGTTGGACCTCGGTCCAACCTCAATCTAATCTTAAAAACCTTAAAGGTCCAACCTCAATCTAATCTTAAAAACCTTAAATCTCTCAATTTACTGGTTCTTTGAACGGTCCAGGTCTGAAATCCATAATTTTTAAGTGTGTATCCTATTGCTTTTATTACTATTGCTTTGTATAATAATATTTATGACTATTGAAATAATTGAGTTAAAATTATCTATTTGAAATAAATACAACTTAATCCATAAATTCAATTAATCCGCTGCATTGGAGCGTAAATAAAATTTTGTGAACTGGTATCAAAGTTTTAAGAACACATAGCGATCAAATGGAATATAATTTATAAGAGTAATGAAAAGATTCAAACTAGCATATTAGTTGGTCTCCCATTGGTTGGGCCAAGCCCGATTGATATATAGCCACTGAACCTGTTGGCTATTGGATGATTTATGCTACGTGGAAGTCAATGCCACTTACTTTCTATATTTTTTTTGATAGTTTTATAGTTACAAACTTACAATGGAGTGTGAGAAGTCGAACAGTGGATGCTTTCGTGAAAATATCAAGAAATACCAGTTAAGTTATAAGGCTGTTGATAGTGACCATTAAATAATATGGTCAGTAAACTTAAAATTTGGATAATAATATGGAAATGTTTTATTTAAATATACTTAAAATAGGAACTAATAAATATTAATAACATATAAAATAATTGGCAAATTTATTTTTTGTTGAAAGGTGTGCAGTAAACTAAGTCGTCATTTTCTTCTCAAAAAACAAAAACTATGTCTTCATCTGGTGGAAGGATCGAAAATGAAAAACCACGCAAAAGTAGATAGAAAATACATTACAATTTTTTTCATAGATGTATTTAGGGGTAGAATCATGTGGTTTTAAAATTTGGAACAGGCAAAAAATAGTTTTTGCCCCTAGTTTTTTTCGGTTTTGGAGTTTATTATTGGACTAGATTGATGCCAGTTCCAAGTTGAACCGATCAAGCTGGTCTAACTTTTAAAATAGTGGGTAGAATGGAGAAGTGATAAGATTTCATGTCAAGTTAATTTATTTAGTTTTTGTAAATAAATTATAAAAAAGGTTAATTTATTTAGTAGAAAAGAAAGATAAATGAAAATAATAAGTTATAATGGTAACATATTTTGGTGAAAAAAAAAAAAAAACATCCTCTAGGGTTTAACTCAGTTGCAAAAACACCTTATGGGGTTTTAATTTTTCCTTATAACTCCATGGAGTTTCTGTATTTGCCAAATTGACCCTCGGGACTAACTTCTGTTAACTCTTATGCAAAAAAAAATCATATGACCATCACGTGATTATATTAAAAAGACTTACTAACAAATTCGCTTCAATGGTCAAGTGATTGTCTTGTCAATAAGGGCTAATGGAAGTTAGTCTTAGAGATAAATTTGGCGAATATGGAAACCTCTGGGAATTATAAGAAAGAATTGAAACCCCAATTGGCATTTTTGCGACTGACCCATATTCTAGGAGTGCTTTTACATTTAAACCAAAATACTTTTTATACTATTATCATACCACATGAAGTCTTTATTATTATATTATTAATCATGTAGTTCCATATCCTATATATTAAGATTTTTGAATTTGCCAACTTAGAACATTAGCATTTAGTATGCTAAAACACCCAAAATGCTATAGAGCAAATCACTGTAGCAATTCTACTTATTTTTTTATTTCCTTTCAACCCTCTCTTGTCCCTCTCTCTTTTCAAACCAAACCACTCTCATTTCTTTGACTCTTTCAATGTCTCTTTCCCCTTTCAAGTTGTCACATGCGGATCTGAGTTGCCAGTGGTTGTGGTAGTGATTCTGGTGGCAATGATGATGGTGGATCGGCAATGTTGTGGATAGCTTTTAGCTTGGGTACTCAGCTTTAAGGACAACTTTTAGATCGCAATTGTTGTGTTTTCTGTGGGTCATTGATTTTTGTTGGGGATTGTTGATTTTGGGTTGGGTTGATTTTAGCTATGGGTTGTTGTGGTGGTGGGTCATTGATTTTTGGATGGGTTGATGTGGTAGTGGGTTGGTTGATTTTGAATTTTAGGTTTTTATTGGATAACAGGCAGTTAAAACCAACATTATGAAAAGGAAAAGGAAATTTTTTTTTTTTTGACATATATCTAATCTCCTATTGTTCCTCAGTAGCTCAAGATTGTGGTCACGATAGTGGCAGTAGTGGTTAGATTGATTTTGGTTTGCGATGGTGGTGGGTTTTGTTTTGTTTATTTTATTTTATATATGATAAGAGTTCTTTTAAGTTATTATAATGTATTGTATGGTATAATAAAACATGAAATATAGTGTTATTAAATAATGTGTTAAAATAGTAAAATTAGGTTTTTGAAATGCTCCAATAGCATTTTTTAACACACCAATTGTGTGTGTGTGTATATATATATATATTTTTAGAAGGGGATCAGCATGTTTTTATTTAAGATGGTGGTAAATCAGCAGCTAATATACAAAACATATCTAATAACATCTCTCATACATTATTGATTATACCTCAGCCATCATCAATAAAAGTTATTTTCAATAATAAAAAAATTGCAAAAACTTAAGCCGAGTTTTATTTTTATTCCTTCAAACTCAAAAACAAAATTACCAAAACAAAAGTACCAAAAAATTAATCAAAACTCATAACTGTTGTGCGCACCCAAAACAAGATTAACGGGCTGACTTTCTCTTGAGTTCATAATCTATTTGTAATGTGGGTTTTAGATTTCCTACTTTGGGTGATTTTAGCTTAGAGACCCAATAATATCTCTTTAACTTTTGCATTCCTTCCCTTTCACTCTCATGACTCTATTGCTCTCAACTCTAAGCTTCCTCCAAAACCTTTCAGCAACCACTTCCCTTTCTCAATTTCTCATATTTATAGCCAAGCGTGAGTGGAGGGATTATGATTGCTTTCAAAATTAGTGCAATAGGAGGTCCAATGTTGTTAATCGTAGGTAAGTGTTTAGGTGGGAGTGGCTTTAGAACTGCTTCCCACTCCAATGAATGTGCTCAACAGAGATATTCCCCAGGGCACTGCTGTACATGTGAGAGATAGTGTATTTGAACACCTTTCTTCTTGCTCGAGGTGGTTCATCAAACAAGGACTAAGTGGTGAAATAGGGTGTGCTAATGTAGATTGCTTACTCACGCTTTTGGGCAACACAAGGCTTGGGTTCGTGGCATTTGTGAGTTCATATAGAGGTCTTGGGTGGAAGAAGTTGAGTCCATGGGCCACACCACTGAGTTAGAATCCAAGGCTCAAATGGGTTGGGCACCACAGTGCCATACAACTATCATTAGGCACAATTCACATAATTTTATAATATCAAAAGGTTCTAACATCTAGCTAGAATATTTCTCATTTATATATTAATTATTTTACTGTCCAATAAATTTTCTCCATTAATTTGAAACATTGTTTGTGAATGAACTATTTCTTTTGTCAATATTGGGAAGAAGAAAAAACAGGAGGCCCCCTACGTCAGCTTCACCTCAGGCTTAGTACAAACGAGGCTATTCATTTGGGGACCTCACAGAGCCAATGAGGAAAGTACACGAGTGAGAATGAGTGGACGTGGGCCCGAGCCCAAAGAGGGAGGAAGTTAACGTGTGATGATGATGGTGATGATGATGGTGATATGGGTGGTGTCCACGTCCATGTCATAGTGAAGGGCCCCACACGGCCTACCCCTAGTGAATTATTTTTTGTACCTGCTCGGCTGCGCCTCTCTAATTGTACGGATATCTGATGACCCATCCATCCCTTTGACACTTGACACTGACACAGATTATGATTTTTGATGGCGACCTCTTCTCTAACCTCTCCTTCCCTTTGTTGTGTTGCATTCCACTCGAATAACCTTCCTATTATGCACCATTCACATCAAAAAGTTTCACCCAAGAAAAAAAAAAAAAAAAACCCCACTACATGTTAAAATTTATTTTTTTAACACCTACACGCAACTGTATCATCTTTTGACAATTTACTATAACTAGATGGTTAAACACAAAAAGTGGAAAGAACAAAAAAGTTTTTATTTGAATGAAAGTTAGAGAGAAAAAGACTTTAGTGGTAAAAGAAAGAATAAAAATAGAATACTTAAATGGATCAGTAAAATAATAGAGTATTTAATGTTAAATGTATTTTTCTAAAAAAAAAAAAATTTTGGATGTATTATAAAGTGAAATGTTAAAATAGATAGAATAGTTTTTTAAGTTATTAATAACTAACTTTTTTAGCACCTATAATATGAATGCTCTAACATTTTAATATAAATTTAAGTTGTAAATTATGATTGAAAGAGTTTATTATAGACATTAATCTTGTTATATATATATATATATATAGATACTGTAGTATATTTGTTATTTATTATCAAGTTAAGATATTAATGATTTATTTTTGTGTAAATGGCTGATCTAAAAAACTCTTTCAAAACTATAATTAAAAATTGAATTGCTCTAAGGAGGAGGAAAAGGAAGAGAAAAGATGATAAATCTAGAAGGAAAGGGAAATGACGCATTTTCTCTTTTAGGTTTGGCTGAAAGAAAGAGAGGAAAAAATAATGAGTTTCTTATGTTTGATTATTCAGGAGAGAAGAAAGAAAAAAAAATATGCATTGTTAGTGATTTGACTCTTTTTATACTCTTTTTAATTGTATTTTATGGTAGTGAGGGTTCAAAAATAATTTTACTAGAATTGAAGCTTTATTTTTTTCCTTCATTTTTGCCCAACTTGGGAAGGAAAAAAAATGGTAAAAGGTGAACAATAGTCAACAGTCGTCCTAGGAAAGTTCCCGCCACCCAAATCTCCCTTCCTTTTTATCTTTCATGCTGACCAAATAATAAAATTCCACCAATCTAATTTCATTCACTTTCCTATCTTTCCAATTTCCATCCAACTAAACGTAGCATTAGATCATAGAAATCGAATCTGATGTCCAAACTGTTTCCCTTTTTCTTTGTTAGGTATGATTTCATTGAATTTAGTCCATTATAATAATTAAGGACGAAACCAGGATTCAAACTTAGGGGGCAAAAGTTCTTTGATCAAGAATTTTATAAAGTCGGAATATTTGACAACGATACTTTATTAGTAATTGTAGGGTTGGTATTTGTGGCCCAAGCCCAAAGACAATTAATTTGTAGAGTATAGGTGAAAGAGCTAGATTAAGTATGAGATTGATAACAATGGATCACAGCTTTCAAACACAAGCTAATATTAATTTGCACGTAAACTTTGATAATCCGAAGAGCTACACTATTTGTTTTTCTGATGAACAAAAATCTTAGGGTTACAACCAAGTTTCATCCCCCTCTTGTTAGGAGCTTCCTTTCTTTATATAGTCACTCTTGCCCTCATCTTCATCGTCCACGTGTTCCTCATCCATGAGTTTGTTGAAGTACATGTCACGTCAGACATCTTCTTTTAGCTCTGTGTGAGTGGCGGTAGGTTAGGATGCACTGTTCAGGGGTCTTCTCCACATAAATGCGGCCAGAAAAGTTGTTGCAGTGCATTAAATACGGTGGCAGCAGCTTTCCCCTTAGATATTTCTCCATCCTTATCATTCCACAGCATGCTCAGAGCTTATCTTGATCATGTGGAGTCCTCGGAAGGTCATTCTGGCCTTTCACACATTCAATTGATCTATGATATGGCGTCAGAAGATTACAACCTCTTCGGACAGGAGATATCCTCTTTGGACTGTGATAATTCTTCCTCTTAAGGGTCCCACTTCCAGCCGGGCTCTGCCTTTTCCATCTTCCTCTTCTCGGTCGCAAAATAGCCCTCCTATGGGCCTTTGGCCCATCACGTTGGGCCGGGCCCTTTTTCCCCCACAGCAATAATTTTTTAATTTTTTTTGTTTTTTGTTTTTAAATCAATAATAGATATTTATAATTAAGAGTTCTATAAGTCAATTAACATGTCTTGATATTTTCAAGGTCTGACTGAGGTTAGACTAATTCTTTATTCTATCCACGTTATAATTTTTTTTTAACAATCTATTTATTCTTTTCACATAATTCTATACCTAATAACTTCATAATGCTATATATAAAAGATTCTTAAAAAAAAAAAAAAAACTATAGTTAAAAGTTCAAATCCATGTCTAGTATTACAATAATAAAACAACTAAAATAATGGTTAATCAACATCATGCACTAATATATAGCGAAAAAAAGGGTGAGACAATTATTGGTGTCTTGGTTAAGGATTTTTTTTTTTAATTTTTTTTTTTTTTTATAATTACTTGGTTAAGGTTGAGGTAGCATAAAGATGTGAGATCTTTTCTTTTGAAAAACTGCCATTTTGAAAAAATAGTAAAAAAAGAAAAGAAAAAAGAGATCTCTTAAACAATCACATGATAATGAACGATAACTTTGAGTCTTCAATTATGTAAATAATAAAGTTTTTCCCATCACTACATTAATTTAGCTAAAGCACAAAGTTTATTACCAATAAACTAATCGCACACATGCTTTGGTGGTAGTTTAGGTAAGGCACAAAATGGTAGATTGTTGTTGTTTCAAATATGTATTACATTTATGCATGCATGCCAAGTGTGTCCCAAAGTTGTCTCTGTGACTATGGGGACACTAATTGGTGTATGGATGGAGTGACACTAATTGGTGCATGGATGGAGTGATTAACAGCATAAGAATTATTTCTGTGACTATGGGGTGCAGTCATTTGAGAGGGACAAAGAGCTCTCAAATAAGAGGTAGAAATTGGGTAAAAATTATTGGGTTTTGTGATTTGTGATTTGTTTTGCTAGGATTTATAGTTGATTTGTTATAATTTTTTTTTTTTTTTATTACTTAGACCATATCCGAAGATTTTTATTTTTTATTTTTTATTTGAATATGTGAATTGTTTTGAAGATTTCCCCTTTTGTCCAGATTTGTAATTTATCCAAATGTTTAGCCAAATGTTTTTTTTGATATTCTTGGGACAACTAGACAAGAGATGATTTGATAATTTTTTTCATTTTTGGTTTCATGGGTCAGCTTATAAATTTTTTAGGAGAGGGGGGCCAAGTATATTAATTTTAGAGCCAAAAGTAAATTTTTTATGCTAATATATATTAAAAAATTTAGATGGTGACCATCTCTTTTTTCTTGAGCTAATTTTTTTTAATAAAAAATCGTGTACTCAATGAATTAATAAATCACGGTTATTAAAAAGGAAACCCAACCCATATCTATAAGATACAAAAAACACAGGAAAAACATAAAAAATATCAACACATATAAATGCACAAATTTATGCGATTTACCCTAAACTAGGGCTACATGACTACATCTGTGGAATTACTACAATTTTATTAAGGCGGCTTCAATTTTAGTAGCGGAGATTATTAGCGCTTTTATATGTGTGTGTATACATATAACTCTTATTACTTTGATTACTTTCATGGGGAAATTCACAATAAAGGGTCTAGGACATCTATGAGACTATGATACACTCAAATACTAGAAATTAATATTATATTATTTTAAATTTTAAATGATATGAAACTATGTATATCACTATTTTGTAGATATATAAGAAATAAAATCTAAACTATGTATATCACTATTTCCATCCACCCGTTGTTAAATATCGAGATGCATGGTCTGCTCAGCTGGCTTGTCTAGCCTGAGCCTTGTCTAGCCCAAAGCTGAATAAATCATTGAGATTGTACAGAACTGGATTGTTTTTAACTAAAGCCCATTAGTCTTCTACTTTCTTTTTTTTTTTTTTTTTTTTTTTTTTTTTTTTTTTTTTTTTTTTTTTCAAGAAAATGTTAACCTTGAAACAAAGGATGGCTTATGGCTATTACGGCGTACAAACATGCCCTTACATCCCAATTTGAAACATATTACAATACTAAGACGTTTTGGGCCATACAATGTAAATCTCGGAAAAATTAAATCAAAAGCACCTTATAGGCCTAGCTAGCAGTTTTTGCTTTCCGTGGGCCATATATTCACACCAGAATGTAAGTGTTGGGCCAAAGATTAATTTTGATTATTCTGCTTGTTATGGTTCAAAAAATTCATATCTGACCCCTCCCAAAAGTCAGTCAGTCACCAAAATTTAGAGTCTACCCAAAAAAACCCAAAATGTACAGTAACCACCTAGCCATTATCTATGCCAGTGGCCCCCTTCTAAATAATAATAATAATAATTTTACTAACAAAAAAAAAATCCTTTATTAAAAAAAAAAAAAATCTCTACTCATTTAAAAAACAAACTTATATATGTTTGTGTTTTCTATGAAAATGAATTTTATTATTATTATTATTTTGTCATCAACAAAATGACTCTACAATTTAGCGTAAATGTTGACTGGATATTTTTTTTATGCTCAAATAAATTATCAATTATAAGAATTAAATTATCAATATAAGTGTGTCGTGGAATTGGTTATTCTTAGGTTAGCTCTAGATCCTTGAGAGGCATTAGGATTTCTTTAGAATTGTTTATATTTATTTGCAAGAAATCAAAAAGACTTCACAATATTTCACCATTATGAGTATAAAGCATTTCAACATTCTAGACTTTAAAAATTGTTAAATATTTTGAATTGTGTCAATGGCTATTAAGCACTAGAAGATAAATAGCCAATCAATTTATTTATAGCATGCATATACTTGCACTCACTCTTCTAGTTTTTATATTGCAACTATGGAACCATTATTTCAACTATGAATATTATTCAAAAAAAATTTTAAAAATATAATCGAAAACAAAATGGTAAATGACATTCTAAAAAACTCTTTAATTTTGTATATTACAAGGGAAATTATTGCGAAGTTTAGTATGCAATCAATAATAAATGATTTTAAAGATTTAAGAGAATGTTGAATTCTTATTTGATAAATACATATGAGAGTTTAAATGTATTACTGTAATACCCCGCATATCTTTATTTGAGGTTATTATATATATATATATATATATTATATACATAATTGATGGGCCATAAATACTTTTTGTTAGTAATTGCAGCTCACTACCCCACTAAGTCCACATATTTGATGTATTAAATATAGGGTAAAGGAAGAGATAAATTAGGGTTTTCATAGTAAGAGTTTTATCACTAAGGAGATTAGAAGGTGTATTTTTCCCTTAAAGTTTAGAACACATACAATTGAAAAGGCAAACAGTTTTTCCAGGTATGATTTTCCATCTGTTAGAAACAAAGAATTAAAGGATTAGAATTTTATCATAGAAACATTAATGATGTGTAGTTTGTTTAAAAGGGATTTTCCTAGAATATGACTTACACTTTTACGTTAGATTGCCCGCAGCGTACTACTTGTATTCTTGATCAGAGCCATGGAGTTACAAGTTCTAATCCATGAATATGGCTCACGTTTTCTTTCGGATGGATATATATATATATATAAAATCCTAGAATTGGCCACCGTGTATATCCACGAACAAGTCATGGATCAAATCATTAGTCATGAGGCTTTCACGTTTTCTTTGGGGTTATATAATTAAATCCTAGGTTTGCCCATAGTGTGTATTCTAGAACAAAGTTATGGTTTTAGAGCCTAATTCATGTTTAAGGTTTTACCTTTTTTAGGACATATATTAAATCCTAAAGTATTGGCTGCTACCTTTGAGTTTTGATAAATTCAAGGAAACATATTTTTGGGTAGAGATGCTTTGCATCAGTGTTATCATTTAGTTCAGCAAAATATTTTTCTAGTGAGTCAGTTTGTATAATTCGATAAGCTTTATATTTTGTGGTGAATATTAAGTAATTTCCACAGTTGATTATAGGTTCTATTTAAGAGTGTTTTGAGACTTTTTAGAAGTTGTTCTGGTCGGACTTTCGAGGTGATTCAAGTGCTGTAAGTAATTATGCATAATATGCACAAGTTTTGTTTATTAGATTCTTAGAAGTCAAAAGTTTTCAAAAGTTATGCTTTTAAGCTTATGTTTTTAAAAGTTTATCAAATTAAAGCATTTTTTACACCTTTGAAAGAGAAATTTCAACTTTTAAATGATGTTTTAAAAAGAAACTTTGAATTTTAAATAAGGGATAATTACAGTAAACCCACCTGAGGTTGGGCCCGTTTTCACTTTGCCTATCCGTGGTTCAAAACTTATCACTTTACCCACTTGAGGTCCCTTCTGTTATCACTTTACCCACCTGAAGTCCCTTCCGTTAGAGATCTGTTACCTACCTCTCCCTTTACCGTTAGAAGAACACATTTTAAGAGAAAAACAAACATAACATGAATCAAAAAGTTAGGGTTTGAATTTTTTTGAAAGAGCTTGGAGGGTTTTTAGAGTTGAGTTCAAGGGTATGGTTCTGTGTAATGATCTCTGTTGTGAAATAAATGGCCAAACCAAAATAAAAAAAGAGGTATGAACACTTTTCACTCTTCAAACAACGACCCAACCCAGAACACATGGGTGGTTCATAATCGTTTTTCCCCTTCAACGACCTAACCCAGAACACTCTTCACTCATCAACATGATCTTCCCCTTCAACATGATCTTCAAACAACGACCTAACCCAGAACACCAACGGCCAAACGGCCAAACAACCAAACAGCAGCAGCGACCCAACCCAGAACACATTATCAAAAAATTTTCAAACCCAGAACAGGGGCTTCTTGGCGATATGATCGGGGCTTCTCGCACCCATCCCATTGAGAGTTCTTGGACATCTAGTGGCCAGAAAAGCCTTGGCGGCTTGTAGTAACTTCGACGCGGTGGTTCTCGGCTCTGTTAAGGTGGGTTTCTCGTTAGGCTCAGTCTCCGATGCCGAGGTTACTCATGGACAAGGCTATTGTGACTCTGGGTCCATCGGTGTTATGGTGGGTAGCTCGATGATGGTGGAGATTGAGGCTCCGAGTTTGACAGTGGTGTCGCCGATCCTTAGACGGTATCCATGGGTGGTTCATAATCGTTTTTCTCCTCTCTCAGACCTGGGTGATTGGGTTGTTGATGAGTTTGTGGAAGGGGAAGATCATGTTGAAGTACAAAAGAGCCACCACTGGTGTAGTAGTTGTTTTAATTTCAAACAATTTGATTTGTAGTTGTTTGGAATTTTATTTCTTACATTCATATACATTTGTTTTTAATATCAAACTCTAACTTTTTGATTCGTGTTATGTTTGTTTTTCTCTAAAAATGTGTTCTTCTAACGGCAAAGGGAGAGGTGGGTAACAGATCTCTAACGGAAGGGACTTCAGGTGGGTAAAGTGATAACAGAAGGGACCTCAGGTGGGTAAAGTGATAAGTTTTGAACCACGGGTAGGCAAAGTGAAAACGGGCCTAACCTCAGGTGGGTTTACTGTAATTATCCCTTTAAATAATGTTCTGAACATCCGAATCTCATTTAAAAGACGATTTCTAAACCAAACTATTTTTAGAAAAGAATTGAGTTTCAAGATAAATTTTCTAAAAAGGTTCTTGATCTTTAAATTTGTTTAAAACCAAATGATTTCAAATTCATATTCCTATTTTCCAAATTGTATTCAAAATGTTTCTTTTGGCAAATTGAATTTTCAGACTTACTCAAGAATTGTAAAAATATTTATATAAACTCCTCAGTTCTTATTCCTTCCCCAAAAGAGTCAAGCATCCTTTGATTTATGCATGTTTCAATTCAATATTGTGATATTCGATATGCCTCTATATTTGGAATAATTGTTAATATTAAGAAAATTATTCTATTTTATATAAACTTTGCTTTTGTGATATGTGACTCAAAATAAGTGTTTTTAGAACAAATCAAATATATGTGTAAGCATGCTCCCAAGGTTGTATGTGGGAATAGGAATAAGTATTGATCCTTCACTAGCATGGGTTAGATGTAGATATCCGTTCACAGGATTGTATATGAGAATATGTGATATGTGTATATGTGACACAATGCTCTGATCAATTATTTCCATGTGTTTTTGAATAGTTTTAAGATTTGATTACATATGTATTAAGTGGTTCATTATATGTTTTGGAAAGAAATTATATTTGATATTATTGAATGAGTTTGTGAAAAATCAAAACACTTGTGCTCTACTTGATTCTATTCTGTTGTCTATTTTGTATAATTGCTTACTAGATATGTGACTTACCCCATCAATTACAATTTTCAGATTAAAGTTTTATTGGGAAACAGAAACTTTGGATCTTTTCATAAGGTGCAGGGTAGAGCATGAGAGTTTTTAGGTGATGTCAATAATGCTTAAAGCTTTTAAGGATTTTTAGTTATTTTTATTTCACTTAAGATTTTATAGTATTTGGAGATTATTTCTAAATTGTGGATTTTAGTATTGTACGAGATTTATTAAGAGCATTGTTTATCTGGAGTTTACTGAATTATGTTTAGTTTAATTATGCTTATTGAATTATGTAAGATCAGCAAGTTAGTCATGCATCTAAATTCATGTTCTATGGATTTGGGTTGTGACAATGTTGGTATCAGAGCTAAATTTAAAAAAGACTACAATCAACACTGTTACGACCCAAATCCATGGAACATGAATTTAGATGCATGAAAAACTTAGTGATCTTGCATAACTCAATAAACATAATTAATTCCATAATTAAATAAAAAAACTCCAAATAAACAATGCTCTTAATAAACCTCTTACAATATCTAAAATCCACAATTTAAAAATAATCTCCAAATACTGTAAAATCTCAAGCTAAATAAAAATAACTAAAAATCTTTTAAGGCTTCAAGCATTATTAATGTTGCCTAGAAACTCCCACGCTTTACCTTGTACCTTACGAAGAGATCCAAAGTTTCCGTTTCCCAATTAAACTTTAATCTGAAAATTGTGATTGATGGGGTGAGCCACACATCTAGTAAGTAATTATACACAATACACAACAGAATAGAGTCAAGCAGAGCACGAGTATTTTTATTTTACAAACTCACTCAATGAATCAAATATAGTTTTTTTTTTTCAAAGCATATAATGAATCACTTAACACATATGTGATCAGTTCTTAAAATCATTCAAAAACACTTACAAATAATTAATCAAAGCACAGTGTCACATATACACACATCACATATCACATATTTTCACATACAATCTTGTGAGTGGATACTAACATCTAACCCCTATTAGTGAGGGATCGACACTTATTTTCACATACAACCCTGTGAGCGGGCTTACACATATATTTGATCAATTCTAAACACACTTATTTTGAGTCACACATCACAAAAGCAAAGTTATATAAAATAGAATAGTTTTCTTAATATTTACAATTATTCTAAATATAGTGACATATTGAATATCACAATATTGAATTGAGACATAAATCAAAAGATGCTTGACTCTCTTAAGGAATCAATAGGAACTGAGAAGTCTATGTAAGTATTTTACAATTCTTGAATAAGTTTGAAAACTCAATTGGCTAAAAGAAACGTTTTAAATACGATTTGGGAAAATAGGAATATGATTTTGAAATCACCTTGGTTTTAAACAATTTATAGAACAAGAATCTTTTTAGAAAGCTTACATTGAAACTCAATTATTTTCTAAAAATAGTTTAGTTTAGAAATCATCTTTTAAATGAGATTCAAACGTTCAAAATGTTATTTATAATTTGAAGTTTCTCTTTAAAACATTATTTAAAAGTTGAAGTTTCTCCTTCAATTGATGATGTAAAAATGCTTTCGATAAACTTTAGAAAATGAATGCTTAAAAACATAACTTTCGAAAACCTTTAACTTTTAGGAACCTAATGAACAAAATTGTGCATATTATGTATAATTACTTACAACACTTGAATCACTCTGAAAATCTAGCCGAAACACCCTTCAAATAGTCTCAAAACTCTCTTAAATATGACCTATAATCAAACATGGAAATTACTTAATATCTCCCACAAAATATAAAACTTATCGAATTATACAAACTGACTCACTAGGAAAATACTTTGCTGAACTAAATGATAACATTGATGCAAAGCATCTCTATCCAAAAATATGTTTCCTTGAATTTATCAAAACTCAGAGGTAGTAGCCAATACTTTAAGATTTAATACATGTCCTAAACAAAAAGTTAAACCTTAAACATGAATTAGGCTCTAAAACCACGACTTTGTTCTGGAATACACACTATGGGCAAACCTAGGATTTAATTATATAACCCCAAAAAAAAACGTGAAAGCCTCGCGACTAATGATTTGATCCATGACTTGTTCATGGATATCTATGGTGGCCAAATCTAGGATTTAATATATATATATAAATATATATCCATCCGAAAGAAAACGTGAGCCATATTCATGGATTAGAACTTGTAATTCCATGGCCCTGTTCAAGAATACACGTAGTGGGCAGTGGGCAATCTAACGTAAAAGTGTCAGTCATATTCCAGGAAAATCCATTTTAAATAATCTACACATCATTAATATTTCTATGATAAAATTCTAATCCTTTAATTCTTTGTTTCTAACTGATGAAAAATCATACCTAGAAAAATTGTTTGCCTCTTCAATTGTATTTGTTCTAAACTCCAAGAAAAAAGTACACCTCATAACTTTCTTAGTGATAAAACTTTTACTATGAAAATCCTAATTTATTTTTTTNTTTAAACAGAAACTAATTAATGACTCAACAATTTTAAATAAGTGAGTCTTTTAGTGAAATGGTGGACAAATAATGTAGTCTATCAGAGGATTGTATAACTTCTCCATATGGAGAATAAGAGACGAAGAGACAGTATTCTACTACAAGACCCACATTTCAAGCCTTTGATTGTATGACAGACATATTAATTCAAAGTAGAGAAATTATTAAATTACAATACCACTGAAATTACTTTTTTATCCACAAAAAATAACCCATAATAATTTGACTCTTAAAATTTATTATGAAAATATTATGAAAATAGAATTTCTCTAATTGATAAGTAGCAAGTCTTCCACATATGATGGTCTTTAAGGAGAAAGTTTAGCCACAAAAAAATTGACACTTGTGAAGATTTTTTAGTAAGGTTTTACTGGCATATTCTTTCACGACATACATTAATAAATTATTTTTAAAATTTTTATAAAAAAAAAATGAAAAATTGATGAACTTTTTAACTATTTTTTCAATTTCTCATATAAAATTTCATAGGTAATAGGTAAAAAGAAAAAAAAATTCACGTCCTAGTTGGCCCAAATAAGACCAATAAAAACTTGACAATTAAACAAAGTGCCAAAAATTTTGTCTTTTTTTTTTTTTTTTTTTTTTGCTGAGTAAAATATTTGTCAATTTGTCCATTCCACGTTCCCAACTTGCTATTTAAATCTCGGAGCCTCCACCAAAAGTCAAACTATCACAAACCCCTTCCAAAAATATAGCAAAGCCAGAGGACAGTACTTTGATCGAACAAGAAGATGAAGTCAGAGACTGTGACATTGCTCTTGGTAAATCTAGCGAGCATAATGGAGAGAGCTGACGAGAAGTTGCTGCCTGGGGTGTACAAGGAAGTAGGAGCAGCTCTCCACACTGACCCAACTGGTTTGGGCTCACTCACTTTTTTCCGATCCATAGTGCAGTCTTTGTGTTACCCACTTGCTGCTTACTTAGCTAGCAATCACAACCGTGCCCATGTCATTGCTCTTGGTGCTTTCCTCTGGGCCGCAGCTACTTTCCTTGTTGCCATCTCTTCCACCTTTTTCCAGGTATCTACTACATGTCACAGTTTCCTCTTGCTTGTGTTTATCATTGTAGATTTGATCGCATGGGCAGATTTCTGATTGTTTGTTGATATTTTTAGACTTGTATAGTATATAATATGGTGCATTTTGTGTGTTGTGTGCGTGTGTTTTGGGGGGAGTGTTGATCTATACCTATCTAGCATGTTGAGTTCGATGGTCTTGGAAATTGGCAATATGGGTTCTAGATGTTAAACTTGGTGTTAGTACATATTGTTGCTTATCAATATATAGGCAATTGTGTGTGCTTCAACTTGATAGCATACTGGTATCTTTTGTGGTGTTACATGTCTGTGTTTTGAATCCCACCTCGGATCTCTCTACCCCACTATCTACCTCTTCACCACACCACCCCCCCCCCCCCCCCAACACACACACACACAAAAAAGGAGAAAAAAGGAAGAAGAAGCAGAAGGCAAGAATTTGGGCACCAAATAATATTACCTATTTTAAGAAAAAATGAGATTGATGATATTTGAAACCTGATGAGGAAATTGAAAACTATGGCATTTTAACAAAATTTAGTGCATTTGGGTGTATCCAAAGTAAAGTTTAATTGAGTTAAGGAAAAACATAAGAAACTTGGAATGTTGAAGTTTTAATGGAGGAGTTGCATGCTTTGATGGTTGAAGCTTCGACAAGTTGAATCTTAAACAACTTAAGATTATGTATGTCGTATAGACTTGTGGGCACGAGTTTTTTTTTTTTTATGGCAATTATTGCTTTGGTGGGAAAATTAGGCCTTTCTAATTCAGCTGCATAATGTAACATATGGTAGGATTATTTGGCTGATTAGGTTGCAGTCTCAAGAGGTTTAAATGGAATTGGACTTGCCATTGTCATACCTGCCATTCAGTCTCTTGTTGCTGACTCAACTGATACTAGCAATCGTGGTTTGGCTTTTGGATTGTTACAACTAACAGGAAACCTTGGCTCCATCTTCGGTGGGTTCTGTTCAGTACTTATAGCCTCAAAATCAGTAATGGGCGTGGATGGCTGGAGAATTGTTTTCCATATGGTAGCATTTTTAAGTGTCATAGTTGGGATATTGGTCCGCCTCTTTGCGAATGATCCACGCTTCTCTAAGAGTGATAGTGGTGCTAGAAATCAAGTTATTCATAAACCTTTTTGGTCAAATGTTAAAGAGCTGATTCAGGAAGCAAAATCGGTAATAAGAATCCCATCTTTCCAGATAATTGTCGCACAAGGTGTCTCTGGTTCAATCCCTGGATCAGCCTTTTCATTTGCCCCTATGTGGTTGGAGCTTATAGGTTTTTCCCATGAACAAACAGCAGTCCTTTGGACCATACTAATAATTGGTGGTTCATTTGGATGTGTGTTTGGTGGATGGATGGGGGATAACCTTGCAAAATGCTTACCCAATTCAGGAAGAATTATTCTGTCACAAATAAGCTCAGCTTCGCTTGTTCCTACAGCTGCATTTTTGCTGCTAGTATTGCCCGATGATCCATCCACTGCATTTATGCACGGACTGGCCTTGTTCATTCTGGGATTTTTTGCATCCTGGGATGCTGCAGCAACTAACAAGTATGTGTACTGGATCAAATATATTTTTCTTTCCTAATTTTGAGAACCAAAGGGCATTTTCTTTTCATTGTGCATATGGGGAGATAATGAAGTGCAAAAAACCTTTGCGCTCAATTGTCACAGCATACAAGTGCACATGAGACAGGGATGGGATATGGTATGCATGATGCATCCACAGTATAGTAAAACTACCCTAGGGAATCTTAATCTCCTGATATCCGATATTTTGGTGTTAGTGTTTATTAAGATAAATGGCCACAAACATAACTGTGGACCAAGTTTCTCTGTGTAGGAACTGTTGATGCGTTTGGTTGTTGTATGACCAGTTAAGTCAGGTTTTCCCTTCATAATTGGACAATACTGTAGCCAGATTTTAGAGCAACAGTGTTTTAGTCTTGAAACACTTTCGAGGAATATAATTTTTGGGTAAGTAGTTTGGATACGCGCGCAAAACAAAAACCTTTTTTTGGGGATCTGCTAGTCCCTTGTGTTAAAACCAAATTTGCAAACAATATTTTGGGAGCTTAATCTTGAGTCAGCACTAAGCACATTCTTCACTATCTTCTCTGGGTAGCCAAGTATTTTTGACTAGTTGTGATAAGAATCATCTTGAATTAAATTATAACTTCAGAGAAGGCATTTAAAATAGATGTAAATGTTGTATATATAGGTATATACATGGATAGGTTGTAATAAAGGTGTTTGAGTTTGGAGAATATTGTTTCATAAAGTTGATAAAGTAAAAAATTCAAGTTCTAGAATTTTCTAAGTGAAAATTCGAAATTCAATATGTTTGATCGGTTGAAGCTTTTGCTAGATTGACCGAAATAATGGGGAAAATGATCCTAGAGCTTCTACCTTACTTGATTGCTATTTGATTCCTATTCGATTGATCGAAAAGAGCCTTCAATCGATTCTCGATTCCTCTTGATCGGTCGAGACTCGTAAAAACTGAATTTTCTATAGAATTTTTTGGTAACTAATTTGAATGTTTGAAAAGGTTTCAAGACTTGTAAACGGTTTTATAAAACGTTTTAACTTTCCATATGTGCTTTTTGATGAAATATTATAACTTCAATGAAAGCATTTAAAATAGATGTAAATGTTGTATATATAGGTATATACATGGATAGGTTGTAATAATGATGTTTGAGTTTGGAGAATATTGTTTCATAAAGTTGATAAAGTAAAAAATTCAAGTTCTGAAATTTTCTAAGTGAAAATTCAAAATTCAGTATGTTTGATCGATCGAAGCTTTTGCTAG
This sequence comes from Quercus suber, assembly GCF_002906115.3. NCBI lineage: Eukaryota > Viridiplantae > Streptophyta > Magnoliopsida > Fagales > Fagaceae > Quercus > Quercus suber. The sequence goes on along the minus strand of NW_027069927.1, from coordinate 330,416 downwards.
ATCGATCAAAGTAATGGGGAAAATGATCCTTACTCGATCGCTATTCGATTCCTATTTGATTGATCGAAAAGAGCCTTCAATCGATTCTTACTTCCTCTCGATTGGTCGAGACTTGTAAAAATTGAATTTTCTATAGAATTTTTTGATAATTGTTTTGAACATTTGAAAATGTTTCAAGCCTTGTGAACGGTTTTATGAAACGTTTTAATTTTCCATACGTGCCTTTTGATGAAATATAACCTTATAGGTATAAATAGTGGCTTATGTTCACTTGATAACTACTACTTCTTTTCTCTCCCAAAAAGTTAGTTTCTAAGAAATACAAAAAATCTTGCGGATGTTTTCAAAAATTGCTATTTATAGAACACAATAACTTGGTTGTGTCTTGGGGACAAGTTTGTGATAGCCCTATAGCAACTCTAGTGTAAGGGAAAATATTGTTTAAGGATAACAATTTTGTGCCTCAAAGTTATCTATTTTCTATTTTTCTTTTGTGTTAAAATTTTTCTTCCTTTATTACTTTGTGTAATATTTCCAACAGTAAATCTTATTGGCCTCCAGCATAAATGAGTACTACTTGTACATCCGAAAGCATTTGGTCATATTAAATATGAAGTAATGCAGGCCAAACTCAGGCAATTTTAACTTGAACAAATTGAATTATATCTCATATTCTCTACTTTTCTAGTTTTCTTTGAACGTAATATGTGTGGACAGTCCAATATTTGCAGAAATAGTCCCTGAGAAGTCCCGTACGAGCATCTATGCTTTGGATCGATCATTTGAGACCATACTATCGTCATTTGCTCCCACTGTAGTTGGGATTTTGGCTCAGAACGTTTATGGTTATAAACCGATTCCGAAAGGGTCATCAACCTCTGCAGAGATTGAAACAGATAGACAGAATGCTGCATCGCTTGCCAAGGCACTCTACACAGCAATTGGCATTCCAGCGGCAATTTGTTGCTTCATCTACTCCTTCCTCTACTGCACATACCCAAGAGACCGTGAACATGCAAGAATGTATGCAATAATAGAATCTGAAATGCAAAATATAGAGGCAGATAATTCTCTTTCAGATTAAATCGACATTGATTATGAAGCGTTGGATGATAATAATGTGAAGTCATCTCTTCTTTAACATTAGCCAGTGTTCTCCAATCTGTGAAAAATGAACTTACACAGTGAAAAAGCTTCATAGGCACACTTTATCCACAATTGTTAAATGCTTTTTATGTTCCTTTTAAGTTCATATCCAAAATAATATTTATCCATACCATCTTTTGGTTAATAACTTGTAATATGGTTTGGACACGAGTAGGTAATTACTTTGGTGCACTTGTTAACTCTTCTTATAGCCATGATGTAAAATTAATGTTGTTCATCTTATTGAAATCTAGATGCACTTGAGATACTTGTGCACATGCTGACACTCATCTCTAAGTTTTATCTTGTTCTAGCATGTTTTATTGATTATGAAATCAACACAGGAAGATATCAGCAGTCTTCTTTACAATTTTGAAATTTTCATTGTTAGTACACTATTGAGAAACTCACAAGAGTTACAGTGTTTCAAAGTCATTAACTCAGAGTTTTTATCAGCAATCTGGATATATTGTAGGATCTTATTCAGGATTGTCCTGTTCTCATGGAGCTTGTTGAGAAACTTAGTTAACGCCAAAATATTTCGCTGAAAAGTTTTCACCACGGAATAAACTATTTGTAAATTTTTTTCATGATCACTGGCTATTCAGCATGAACTTCAGTGGCAAATCAAGCCATCCTCATCACGCTTCTGTATTCTTCTCTGCATCTTTAAGTTGTCAATAAGAAGATTTAGAAATCAAATTGCTCTCCTCAGCAAGGAAAGCCTGTTGGTGAGTAACAAGGTTCTTTCACTTCCATTTTCTCCTCTTTTTTTCTTGACTAATCTCTTACCTATGAAGCACTTGGATAATATTTTGACCCAAAATAAGGTCTAGTAGGGATTTTTGACTTTTGATACAGTCAGCAAGATCATGTTGGAGCAAAACTGCACTGCTACATGCCCAATGTCTACACAAAAACTGAAGCTGCATGTGCTAACATAAACAAGCCAGAGTATTCAAGAAACCACAATTGGCAGGGAATTTTTATCAATATGAGTAGCCGCAAGAGTTTTCTTCTTGCCTCAAAATGATCAACCACATTGACATAAATTATATCTAGAAAAACTAGCCCATGGTTATTACACATGGATCCCTCACACTCAAGCAAGAATGTCATTTCTTTGAAGAAAGCAAAGTGAAGGTATGAAATGCTAAAGAAAGGCACTTCCCTATGAAGTCATCACTTCAACTATCAACTCCAATTTCTTGAAGTATGTCACGGTTTTCTTTTTATATATTTATTTATTATTATTCTTGATTCATTGGACTCACTTGCCTAGTGATTTTGTGAAAACGAAGTGCAGATAGCTCCACCAAACTTCAGGCAGCTTTCAGATCATTGTCATTTCTTTTTCCACTAAAGAGCTTAGCTAAATTTGGCATTACCTTATTTTTCTTCTATATAGTGAAAAAATTAAGACGTCGTGAGCCTGGTGAGGCAGAATTCTGAAACTTGTCTCACCTGGATGGAGTAAAATTGCCATTACCTTTCATAGATTTTCTATGTAATTCTAGTTGCAAGTTTTCAGCTTCTGCATTCTTCTTGCGTTTCTGTCTCCAGTTTTGTAATTCTCCCTCAACTGTACGCTTTGCTGAAAGTGATCTCTTTGTTTTGTAGGCCTCACATTCTTCCTCCACCCTTACCTGTCTGATCTCTCTCTGAGCTAATTCTGTCTTCATCAATATTTCTTTCTCACTGGCCTTTAGAGCTTCAATCCATACATGTGCAGTAGCAACCTTTTTATCAGCAGTTCCTTCAGCCAAACTGCACACCCAGTTAGATACTCATTCAAACTTTGAAATGCTAATCTTGGAACTATGCCGAGATGCCAATGCCCTGGCTGTCATGATCTACTCAATAAGAGTTCTCAGATACTAAAGAGCTAAAGCTTCTGATGATTTAATTACCTCAAGTTCTTGCATGGCTGCCTCTAATCTTTCCTTGGTGAAGTTTATCTCAAACTCAGTCTTTTCAATGTTTGCCTTAATGGTTGCAGTTTTTGCTGTTTTAAGCTTCTTTTCTTTCTTTAGCCCCCCCCCCCCTCCCCCCCCCCCCCCCCCCCCCCACACACGAAAACTACTTTTCTTTCTTTGCAGCCTTTGTTCTGTCTTAAGCTGATCAAGAGTTAGGAATAGATTGACTAAATTGATTTTGCCTTTTCCTTAGCTGCTGATACAGCTTCCAACTTGGACTTGGCTCTGAGCAGCTTTGAATTGTGATTTGAATGGTTAAATCAGGATTCACTTCTATTTTCTTTAACCAAACTGTCTCTTTCGTGACACGCTTTAGTTTATTTCTAATAATGTCCATGGAGGACATGAAATGAAAACCTTTTTCTCTGACCAAAGACAATTCTTTTTTGGCTGCTTCCAGTTCTGCTGTAATTGACTGCAATGAAGGTGAAGTAATGAAGTTCCCAATTCTTTACCTTTTCAAAACTACTACGGCTCAAGCTATCATTTCTTTGAACCTTTGCTTCCATTTCTTTCACTAAGCTTTAGCTCATTTTGCAAATTGCAACACATGAACATCAGACATAGTGGCAGTCAATTTTGCTTCAAGCTCTTTGATCGGTGAGTCTCTTTAAATATCCTTCATCTTCTGCTTGGTTTTCTCCCTTGAAGCTGAGAATTTAGTGGTTTCCTTCACTCTTTGAGCTTTATCTTTCCAAACTCTTTTGAAGCCTCAATCCGTGCCAACTCAACAAGCACTTCTTCTTCATTGGCACCCTCAATCTATTTCCTAAGGGCTTTAACAGAGTTCAAATAAGACAACATTTTTGAACTTAAGGCTTTAACTTCCTTCTCCATCCTCGATTTCTCTTCCAAAACATAAGCCTTGTGAAGCTTAAGCTTACTCAATTCAAGTTTCACAAATTCCAACTCTCTCATCACTTCTTCATACTGATAACTCTCAATGTTCCTACCAGCCAATGCCCCTTCATCACGCATTTCTGATTTCTTTAGCATCTCAAAGTCTTGCATCTGTGCCTTTGCCTTCATGTTCGACTCCTTGATTAATAAAAATAGATCTTTCACTGTCTTCTTTGCATTAGGGAGCTGGGATCCTGTTTGAGCTCTTGCTAACTCAGCAGCCCTCTTGCTGTCTTTGTATCTATCAGACTATCAATGTCCCTTCTTGCCATATGGACTTCTTTTGCTCTTGAAGATGACTTATTTAAGAATTCAGAAGAAAAAGCTTCATTAGAAAATGCAAATGGATGATATTGTATAGAATTAAATGTAAATGGTATGATGAGGTTTTGACAGTTACTGAAAAATAACTTCGAGAAATCCATCTGGGGTTTCTTGAGCGAAGGACTACCTTCACGAACCTATCTCCATACGTTCTATTGTCCAACTTTGCTCTATCCATTTGAGCCTGTTCTAAAACCAAGAAAGTATATATTATATGTACTTGCTTAATCAATAATTCTTTAGCTCAAAACTGAAGCCAATTTTGTAAGAACCAAAATCTGAGTACGCTTCTGGCTAAAGAAACTATTGTAAAGATTTATATTTTACAATAAAATGCAAGCAGTTTCATGGTCTTCAAATGATCGAAGAATAGTCATTCAAGAATGCTGAGAGACACAGTATGAGTCTTGACAACATGTACACAAATAATTACCTGAGAACGTTTTTGAATATATTGAGGTAGTCTTGTTTGTAAGATGGACGTTGTGTTCTGTTAGAGAGGAAATGTTTTAAGTTTCATTAGGCAATCCCAAGAAGGAACAGAAAGATAAAACAGCAAAAGGGATTGAGTCCTGATGATTGGCTGACATAGCACCGATACCAACTGGAGTTCTTCTATGGAGTTCTCCTAAAGATGCTACAAAATCTCATAACGTTTTACAAAAAGTAAGTGTCAAATCACATCAAAATAAAATAAAAATAAAAATTAATGTTTATTACCCACATATCAAAAAACAACTAAAACTATGCGTTGAAATCATAATTTCAAAGTAAAAATCGTGACTTTAACTCACACTTTTCGTCGCTTGTAAATTTGTGTAATAGTTTTTATCTAAAAAATAATTATTCTAGGACCCACAACAATTCTAAAGACAATGCATGGACATTTTCATGACACTCTTGTTTTGAATTGTGACTCACATAATTTATAGGCAAAATTAGGGAGGAAATAACTAAATGCACTTTATTTTTAAAGTAAGTAGCAAAACACCCATCTTTCCAAAGTATTTGGCAAAATGGCCATATTTTGGAACTTGATTTTAATAAAATTGAGTTCTGTGTAAAACTCGATATCGTTAAAATCAAGTTTTACGTATATTTTTAAGTAGAACTTGACATTAGTAATATTGAGTTTTACTTAAAATTAAAAAATAAAAATAAAAATAAAATAAAATAGACTCAAAATATGAATAGAACTAGACATGGGTTAAAATTGAGTTTCCAAATACATGATCAATTTTCTAGATTCTTTGGAAAGATGGATGTCGTACTCTATACTTTATATTGAGCCGTTTTGCCAAAATGTATACATTAGATGCAAACTGGAAGACCATCAGGGTATCTGGAATATCCCACTGAAAGTCAACGCCATTCCCAACTCCAGTAGTACTAGTACACACTATATGAAGCAGAGGAAAACAGAGTACAGTGATTGAAACAGAGTGATATGAAAATGAAATCAGAGGCTTTGACGTTGGTGCTGGTCAATCTGGCTGGTATTATGGAGAGAGCTGATGAGGCGTTGTTGCCAGGCGTGTACAAGGAGGTTGGTGAAGCTCTACACATCGATCCAACTGGGTTGGGCTCACTCACTCTCTTCCGATCCTTGGTGCAGTCTTCATGTTACCCAATAGCTGCTTACTTAGCTCTTCGCCACAACCGTGCCCATGTCATTGCTCTTGGCGCTTTTCTCTGGGCTGCTGCCACTTTCTGTGTTGCCATCTCCTCCACCTTCTTTCAGGTACCTCTATTCCTATAATTGGTGGGCTGTGTGCTGTACTTTTTGCTGCAACTTCTATCATGGGTATACCTGGTTGGAGAATTGCTTTTCATCTGGTTGCAATCATAAGTGTCATAGTTGGTATATTAGTCCGCCTTTTTGCAAAAGATCCACGTTTCTATGAGAGCAATAGTATAACTAGAAATCAAATTCAAAAGCCTTTTTGGTCAGATGTGAAGGACCTAATTCATGAAGCAAAGTCAGTTATTAGAATCCCATCTTTCCAGGTAATTGTGGCTCAGGGTGTTTTTGGATCATTCTCTGGGTCAGCTTGGTCGTTTGCTCCTATGTGGTTGGAACTTGTAGGTTTCTCCCACGAAGAAACAGCATTCCTTTGGACTATACTAGTAATTGGTGTTTCACTTGGGGGTCTGTTTGGTGGAAGGATGGGGGATATTGTTGCAAAGCGATTACTTAATACTGGAAGAATAATTTTGTCACAGATAAGCTCAGGTTCGGCCATTCCTTTGATAGCACTTTTCCTGCTTGTATTGCCTTATGATCCATCTACGGCATTCATGCATGGACTGGTATTGTTCATTATTGGATTTTGTGCGTCCTGGGAAGCTCCAGCAACTAACAAGTAAGTATGAATTGTTGATTGTGAACTCTGCACATTCTCTCTGACTAGTGTTTTGGAATTATTAGTGATGGTGTTTATTTGACACGCCATGTCCATCTGCACTAGTAAAAGCCCCAGGTTTTAAGTGCACAAGTATAAATCCTTAGCTGGGTTACTTTGAGCTAAAATATTGAAGGTTAGGACCGTATCTAGGTCCCCACCCCCTGACTATGCTTCAACGCAACCATACTGCATAATGACCTTTTATAGTAAAAATCACATCTTGCTCAGAGAATTAAGATTAGTACAGATGTAAGTGATGGAGGTATAAATAGCTTTAAGAGAGTATCTGGTTCCAATTTTCAACATGATTGTTCTTCTTTAGCTTTCACAATTTTCCTTGACATTGCATCTTTCTTCATGGGACAGATCACTTGCATAAATAGAAACTATATACGCATGATCCATCACAGCATATTCTTCATTGAACTTGTATTAATAATGAAAATTTATGATCAGAATCACGGTGATTAAATTTAAAAGTTATATTAAAGTTGAAGCAGGTCATATTTTAAAGTGAGGCCTGCCCAACTATGCTATGTTGACTTCAACTAATGAAATTACTATTTATTCTAAAAATATTTTAGAAAATTACTGTTAACTTACCTCATTACTGTTTCATTAACATGTAAATGGTGCACAGTCCAATCTTTGCAGAAATAGTCCCTGAGAAGTCTCGTACAAGCATCTATGTTTGGATCGATCTTTCGAGACTATGCTAGCATCAATAGCTCCTGCAATAATTGGGATTTTGGTTCAGAATGTATATGGTTATAAAGCAGATCGGGAAGGATCTTCTAACTCTTTAGGGATTGATGAAACAAATAGAGAAAATGCTGCATCACTCGCCAAGGAACTCTATGTAGCAATTGGTTTTCCATCGGCAATTAGCTGCTTCATCTACTCATTCCTCTATTGCACATACCCACGAGACTGCGAACGGGCAAGAGTGAATTCATTGATAGTGTCAGAAATGCAACAGCTTGAGGCTATTGATTCTCCTTCAAGTGAAATTGACATTAATGACAAGTCAACTCTGCTTTCCCTATCAGCAAACATTCACAGACATGGAAGGATGATGAACTCAAACAATAAAAAGACTTAATGGGCACACATTTTGTATTGTGTTTGCTTCTGAAGTTTCTTAAAATAAACATACATTTAGGTTTTTAATGTTGTCCAATTCCATGGCATTTTCTTTTAATCCAGTTCTAGATTGTTGGTGTAATATAGCATGATGTGTAAATCTATAAATCTGACTAGAAGAGTCTTGAAGTATTGAAATTTATAGCTCGCTTGAACGAGATCAAGACTTGCTCAAGCTTGATGGAAGAGGCGAGCTCAAGCAAGAATTATACCAGCTCAAGCAAATCACTTAAATAGCAAAAGGCTTGTCTAACCCTCACTTGAGGCTTGCTCAAGTGAGGTCGTGAAAACCAAAAACCTTGTTTCCATTTTAACCTCAGTTTCAACTGTCGCCTAAACCCGACATTGAGCGTGACTATATAAAGCACCTTATGCACAAATTTCAGTAGATCGAGGGGCTAAGAACTTAGAGCTATGTAGATATTCCATTTTGCACCCTTTGCTTAACCTTACCTCAAGGGTAGCGTCATCATTTCACGACATAAGGGAAAATTCATAATTTCTAATGTTAGATTGTATATCCATTGAAAATAAATCTAGAAGTTCTAACAATCAAAACAACATGTTGTCCGCATAAATTGAATCACCATATCAAAAGTTATAGTCAAATTAAAATTTCAATATTCAATATGCATTCTTGCAATTGAGGTTGATTCCCCATGATTATGATAAATTAATTATTATTAGTTTTTAAGGAATCAATTTTAATTAATGATGTGTCATAATTTAATTGGTTCAATTTTAATGCAAGATTGCATATTGATGCACCATTAGGTTATTACTTGTTTAAAATAATTGATTAATTATCTTGAAATTTGAGATAATTAATTAATATTTAAAATTAATAAATGAACCATGATGATTCCTAACTCTAAAATGACTAAAATTAGAAAAAATGTCAAAAATCACAAAAGAAACAAAGAAGAATCGAATTAGGACTCTGGATCCAGATGGGTCTCAAGTCATGTTATGTCAACTTGTTTAATAAGTAGATCTTATTAGGGTCAAGGAATCCTTACACAATTAAAAAATGTGTCATGTTCATGTCGATCTATATAGTTGAATACTCATAAATCAACACAAAACGAATTACAAGCTTCTTTTTGCATCTAGGATGGACAAATAGTGTAACATTGGAATTATAGGCTATTAGATATGGTTTTAACCTAACTTGAGATTGTAGTTATAGAAAATTACTAATAAAGACAGATTCTTGATTAACGGCCCATTTCTTAACAAACTCAAAAGAAAACCTACAGTAATGGTAAGTCATGTTTTATTGCTGGAACGGTGGAACCTATAGGAAAAAAGTGACAAGCAACAATAGAGCATGTCTATCTTGAGGCAAATAGGTGTTCTGATCTTTTAGCAACCATGAGAGCTAACCAACAGAAAATTAAGGGAAGTGTTGTATGATAATTGTCCTATGTTTTGGCTACCCGTAACATTTGGGACAATACTGGAATATGTATGTTAAAGACTAGTTAATTTAATTTAATTTTGTTTGTAATGTAACTAAACAGTATCTTAGTATACATCCCAATGAGTTCATGTAATAACTCATTGATAATGATATTTTTAATGATCTTCAACATTTGCGCTCTTCGATTTAGTTCAAGTAAATTTTAATAAATTTATTAGTTGTTAATCATAATTACTTAGATGTCAATCCCATTTTGCTTTAATTTTTATTATTGTCGTTGTGTTCTTAATCTTTCCCATCACTGAAAGAAAGTCATCTTGATTAACAAGTTACCAATAGAAAATTAATATTTCTACACACCAGCTAGACAGAACCCCAGCTCAGCTCTCTCTCTCTCTCTCTCTCTCTCTCTCTCTCTCTCTCTCTCTTATATGAAGCACCTGAGAGAGAAAAAGATAGCAGTATGACTAAAAAAGAAGAGTGTAAATGAAAATGAAAATCTATATCTATATCTATATATTACTAAAAGCTGAAGCGTAGAATTTAATTCTGCTGCTCTCACGTTGCGCCACATCAACTGCCATGTCATTTTCTTTATTAAAAAAAAGTTTTCCTTCAATTTTTAATTGGTTTTTACTTCAATTTTTAATTAGTTTTTACAATTTACAGCCCTATAAATCCCAGCCCTATAATTATAGCCCACTACTTATTTATTTATTCCCACTATCTATTTATTTAATTCCACTATCTATTTAATTCAGCCCACCTCCTATTTATTTAGTTCCACTATGAATCCCAATTGAAAGCCTTTTCAGTTGAGCTTAATAAAGAAAACTTTCAAGCCTTTATTTAAATATCAAAACTTCCAAGCCGGATTGGAGGGAAGAGAAAAGAAAAAAAAAAAAAAAAACAAAACAAAAGGAAGCGTAACTAAAAAAGGAAGCGTTCAGTATAACGTACAGGGAAGCTGAAAGGGAGGAAAAAGAAAGAAAGAAAAAAAGAAAAAAAGGTACGTTCAAGCTGGTTTGGAAGAAAGAAAAAAGGAAAAAAAAAAAAAAAGAGGAAAAAGGAAAAAGGGAAGCGGTTAGGTTTTGCAACATGTAACGTAGAGGGAAGCTTAAAGGGAGGAAAAAGAAAAGAAAAAAAAAAACATTGAAGCGTTCAGGTATTGTGTGAGAAAACAGAGAGTTTGTTCAGGTATTGTGTGAAAAAACAGAGAGTTTGAAAGCTACCTATCTTCCTGCTCTACTGTTTCTCAGTAACGGCTGCCTATCTGATTTCCTTCCTCTCTTTATTCCTTTCCACATGGTTTATAAATACTGACAGAACCTCCCTGCTTTGGTTGAGGTATCTCTACATCTCAATTCTTTTTTTTGGGTGCAAAACTTTTATGCTTTGTTTATATTAATATGAGACGCTTTTTTTTTTTTTTTTTTTTTTTTTTTTTTTGTATCAATGTTTTTGAGTTTCTGACTGATCAATTCTGTTGTGATGCTAGCAGATAAAAGGCACGTCGCTCCTCGGCACAACTTAACTAACGTCGCCATGCTTAACTATCTCTTGAGATCAGAGATCTTTATAAGTGAAGATGGTCAGCTTCTGGCTGCTTATCTTATTCTCGGTTTCACGCCAAAATCGGACGCTTTTTAGCTGGTCGGCAATGCTATAACGCAGGGAGACTATCGGATTAACCGAATAGACGTCTCTCGACCAAATTTCTTAGCTCCTTTCAACCTTGCCCCCGTATCACATCTGAATCCGCAGGGTGTGTCGCAACTCATCCAGCCAATTCAATAGGTTCCTTTGAAAGTGGCTGCAAAAGGGGAAAAAGTTACTTCTTCGACCTCTTCACTTGAGGAGTAGATTGATAAGTTCAAGTTTGAAGGAGAGGCCTCAAGAGAGGTTCAAGTGATTCCAGTTTCGGACGCCGAGAAGGAGATTGACAGGCAGTCCAGTGTCCGCACTCCTGTTTTGATAATAGCCCTTCTAGACGATTCTTCGGAAGAAGAAGACATGGCGAGTTTAAGGGACTTAATGAAGACTAGGAAGAAAGCACCTGGGGCCAAAGAGACCGGTACGTCTCAACTAGTTGTTAATCTTCCTCCACCCCCTCCTTAGCTTCCTACTAATCTTGGAATCAAGCTAGTCCCCGATCCGAAGAAGAAAAGACCTATTACAGATTCTGAAGAAGCTGAGGTGGTGCCTCTAAAAGGAGCTACGCAACAGAGGGTGGTTAAGGATCAATGGAGCAAAAGGGCTTCATTTACTGAGAGTCAAGATGATTCTCTCGTTGCTGAGGTACGCCAAGGGCACCGCACCTGGTCTTCCAAGTTGGAGTTGGATGGTGTTCCCTTCTCTTGGGACACCACCGTTAGAAATTATCAAGGGGGGAAGGCAGGCCTCATTGCTGAGGCCCTGGAGCAACCACTTCTATTGCCAAAGGATATGGAGGCTTACAGGCGCTTCAGACAACATGAACTCTTTCTATCCCTTAAAAGGGATTTGGCCATGGTAAATGAATTCATCCATTCCTTCAATTAAGTTGCTGTTCATTTTTATTCTTTTTTTTTTTTTTT
>NW_027069927.1:310158-317297 GCF_002906115.3 Quercus suber | reverse complement strand
AAAAAAAAAAAATAGGACATTGTTGAATGAGTTGCTTTGCTGGGAAATTCCATTGTAAATAAAGTTGGAATGTTTCTTCAAGTATGTCCAACATTCAATTATAAATAAAATGAAAAGGCTATGCTAAAATATTTTTATATTATCTTTTGGTATGCTTGAGTAATTTTATATTATCTTTTGGTTGTGTAGGGTGTTTAGTTCAAAAATTGGATTGTTTCTTCAAGTATTTGTAACTTTTAATTATAAATAAAATGAAAAGGCTATGCTAAAAATTGCAAGTTAATTGCAAGTTAAATAAAATGATTCCACATCTAATTCCAAGACAATACCTTCTATCATCACAAATCCTACAATATATTGTGTATACATATATAATGCAACTTAAGTAGTAACACATTCAAAAATATTTCAAATAATAACACAATCATAAAAAAAAATAAAAATAAAATAACCACGCGCAACGCGCGGGTCTGCGACTAGTATTATTAAAAGTTGAAGCATAGCATTTAATATTGTTACGCTTAAGTTGAGCCACATCAACTGCCATGTCATTACCATTCTTTTTCCTGAATTTGTCCTACAATTTAAAATTAGTTTTCTTACATTAAAAATACTAAAGGAAAATAATTCCCAACCATTTGTATTCCATGGTTACAATTTTAGATGACAACCCTTTATGTTCCATCTATATCTATATCTATATATTACTAAAAGTTGAAACGTAACATTTAATGTTGCTACGCTCAGGTTGAGCCATATCAACTGCCATGTCATTACCATTCTTTTTCCTGAATTTGTCCTACAATTTAAAATTAGTTTTCTTAAATTTAAAAATACTAATAAAAGGAAAATAATTCTCAACCCTTTGTGTTCCATGGTTACAGTTTTAAACAGCAACCATTTGTGATCCATGGTTACAATCTCAAATGGCAACCTTCAGTTTCCTAACACTAGACTTTGGCTTTCTAACTCCTTCATCTCTTCCTCTCCTCACACTATATTAATACTGAAAAACTGGATAATTCAGTTTAGGTATTTCTAAATCCCAGTTGATCATTACCTCTATTCTTGTGGCTGCCTGCATAATAATTCAATGTAAGGATTAGATTAATAGTGTTGTTGTTGTTTTATTTTTTTTTATTGCTGTTTTTATTTATTTATTTATAATTTTGTTACTACCGCTTTTGTGTTGTGGCTCATATATGAGTTTTTATGTATTTAGGTTAGGTATTTGTACTAATATATGATTGTTTGTTTCTATGTTTAAAATTGATTTGGTTTTTATTTTTATTTTTTAATGTTTGAGAGGGTAACATTATTGATTTATATTGTGTAATCCATGTGATAGAGTTTTAGTTGTATCCGTGTGATAGAGTTTTAGTAGTTAGAAAATTGAATGATAGAGTTTTAATAGTATCTGTGTCTACAAAAATTCAATTGAATGATATAATCCGTGCCTGTAGAAATTCAATTTGCTAAGGTATTTTAGTAGTTAGCAAATTGAATTATAGAGTTTAAAATCCAATACTATACTCAGACCATGATACTTCTCTTTTTTTCTTGGTCTCCTCATTTAAGTGAATCCCTCCTTCATCATTGAAATCGATTTAAAATTCCTTCTATTAGCTTTGATTGTACTCTTGGCTATATCATAAAAGATTGTTTTTTGATATAATCTTTTTTATGGTAATTATCGTCATTTTTATTGTAGTTGAATCAAAATAAGATTATGCTACGTCTGCATAATTAGTAGTCGTTGCATCTTCATCATCATCACAAGTTTAAGATAGAGATTACCCTCATCAATAGCTACTGTGTCTTCTTCATTGCCAAATTTGATAATCTTGACAAACCTTTTATTTATCTAATTGTACCACATGTATTTATTTACTTATGGATTCTATTTGATTGTATGATTTTTATGTCTTTTGATATAAATTAACTAGTTGGTATGCTAGCCAAACCGCTTACTTCTTCAATTTTTTTTAATCTTTTACTTTGCCTCCAACACTATCGTAATTGGTTGTCTCTTTAATGGCATGTTCTGTCTCCATTGCTATATATATTTTATATATATATATATATATTGTTTTGTACATAGGATCCAAGCAAAAAAGAGTTTAAGATGCTTGCTGTGTTATTATCTTAAATTTTTTACAGCATAAACAACTTGCCGTATTGAAGTAATTACTGAATATTTTATATCAATAGTTATTTATTAATAGGTGTTTGACGACTTTAGAATATGAAAAGTTTTAGGTTAAATGGGTAACAATTTTAATTTTGTTAATTTTTGCTTTCTAAATTACTAATAGTGATTTATCATGTTAAATTGGTAGTTTATTTGTACATTAATCAGCTACAATGTTGTAATGTTATTTGTTTTTTCTTTCTAATTTGTGAGGTTTAATTCAAATAATTTTGAGTAAGTCCTCTAAAATCAAATTCAATACAAAAGAAATTTTGTTAGGGACTCTGTAAGGCTAAGGGGAGCTTGAAGATAATATAAGTTTTGGCCTTATATAATATTCTTATATTGTGAGCTTCAATTGCTTCAAGTAATATTGTAGTAACTTAGATATAAAATTCTAGATGTAACACAAATAGCTAAGGATAACGGCATTCACTAATATTTGTCTTTTAATTTAAATAATTGCTTTGCATTCATTAGACTTCATTTTCAGTAATTTTCCCGTGCATTGCACGGGTTAGCGACTAGTGAAAATAAAGTGAAAGTAGAGACTGTGACATTGGTGCTGGTGAATTTGGCTGGTATTATGGAATGTGTTGATGAGGCTTTGTTGCCAGGCATGTACAAGGAGGTAGGGGAAGCTCTACACACTGACCTAACTGGGTTGGGCTCACTCACTCTCTTCCGATCAATAGTGCAATCTTCTTGTTATCCACTTGCTGCTTGCTCTTTGTCACAATCGTGCCCTTGTCATTGCTCTCGGCGCTTTCCTCTAGGCCGCTGCCACCTTTTGTGTTGCCATCTCCTCCACCTTCTTCCAAGTATAACACACTTCTTTTCTTGCTTTTGTTTAGATTTGTAACCTTTTCTTTTTGAATTCAATTCCTTGTTATTGCATATTCTTTTAGACGTGCAGATCCTTATACCAATCTAGTATATGTTGGTTTTCTTTTTAACTTGCCCACTTCTTTGCCACTTATAGAAGTTTTTTGTTTGACTAAGGTTTTTTTTTTTTTTATGGAAAGTACTATGCTTTTCTTAGGTAGTATTTTTTTTCTAGGATTTTGCTAATGTGTGCCCTTAATCATTTTTAAAAAAAAAAATTTATCGGAAATTGAAAAAGTATTGACAGCTTTTTCAATTCCTGATAAAATGTTTGCAAAAATGGATGGCTTAGGGCACACATTAACCGGACTCTTTCATAAATGAAAAAAAGAAAAAGAAAAAAAAGAAACATGAGATATTTCATTCCTTATGTATTGCATTATTACAAATTGAGCTGATGTTTTAGATTTCTAGTTAGCTCAATTGATAAAGTCCTTAAATAAGTAAGGCACTGCAATTTAGTTAAGCTCAAAAAGAAATATTGGCTTAATAGTAAAAATAATAATTTAAAAAAAAAAGGAAAAAAGAGAGAGAATAACCAATGAGTAGGAAAGAGCTAGAGCATTATCTCTGGTGCAAGAGTCTTTAACATTCAATTTGGGTCATTTGGTTAATCAGGTGGCAGTGTCACAAGGTTTAAATGGAATTAGCCACGAACTTGCGCGTTGCGCATGATAATTATTTTTATGGTGGTTTTATTATTATTATTTTTTTTTTACAATTTAAACTAATCTAATAATGAGTAATGTATTTCGTAATTATATTTTTATTTATTATAGGAACAATCACTATTAATGTTATTTTCTTTGTAGAAATTATAATTTCGGTCACCCAAAACATATTATCAAATAAACAATTATTAGCAAAATCTAAGAATTAAATTTCTATACATGCATTGTTATAAAATAATAATAATAAAAATAAAATTGCAAAAGTTAAAATTTGTCACTTATCCGATTATTTTTGTTTCACTAACCTTTTCTTTTCTTTAGATGAATGGCATTATAGAGTACTTTTAATACAACTATTAATAGTACTTTGTCCACCACAAAGGATTAGAAAATAAACAAAAATTAGTAAAGTCTCATAGTTTAACATTTAAATTGAGCACTATAAAAAATCATGATATGTAACAGAATAAAAACCAAATTATCCAAATCATGCTATGTGAATAATATTATATTTTTATATGCTATATTTAATTCTTTAGAACACAATAGGATAACATTTGATAATCAAAGAGAATAAAAAATTAAAGAAAAAACAATAACAACAATTTAAAAAACAAAACTAAATTACATTAACCCAAAATAGAGTTTTAAAGAATATAAAAAATTATCAACCTAAAGTAAAGATGCAAGAAAAAAAAAAATCCACCAAAAACTTTAGAGAGAGAGGGAGATAGAGAGAGAGGGAGAGAGAGAGTACCATTTTTTTTTTTTTTTTTGTGTGAGGGAAAACTATGCATAGAATAGAAGAGATAGTGACAAATTTATAGTAAAAGGATGTGAATAAGAAGAGACAAAAATAAAGGAAGATGAAGGGAAAGAGGAAGAATGATGTTAATGTAGAGGGTAGTGGGAAGATGAATGGGTAAGGGAGAGAGAAAGATTGAAGAAGTAGTGGGGAGATGAAAGGGTAAGGGATAGAAAAAGGTTGGAGAAGTGTAAATATTAAAAAAATAAATGTTAAAAACAATTATATGAAAATTTGAAAGAAAAAAAAAAAAAAAAACCCTAAAGCTTGAAAGGCTTCAACGTTTTGTTTTTGTTTTTGTTTTTGTTTTTTTTTTTTTTGGTTTTTTTACTTGTTATGAGAAAGAGTTGAAGCATGGCATAGACATCCAAAAACCTTTAAGTGAGAATAACTTGGAACATGACCAAATAGAACTTCAAAAGGAGTTTATGAGATAAAATTGAGGATGGTGTTTGTTAATCAAATACATTGTAGTAAGAATACAATGTCCCCAAAAATGTAATGATAGGTTAGATTGAAACTTGAGAGCTCTTGCTACATTTAGAATGTGTTGATGCTTTCTCTCCACAATAGCATTTGGTTGAGGAATTTCAACACAGCTGAGTTGATGCAAGATACCTCTTTAAGTAAAGAAAATTTGACATTATAAATTCAGTTCCATTATTAGTTCTAATGCATTTCTCCTTTTTGGAAAATTGTGTTTCAATCATTGTACAAAACTGTTCCAAAGTGAGTTGTGTTTGTGACTTGTGTTTTAACAAATAGACCCAAGTGCTCCTTGAACAATCATCTACAATGGTAAAAAAATACTTGCAACCATCAAAGGTGGAAACTGAAAAAGGACCCACAAGTCACAATGAATTAAATCAAAACATTCACTTGAAATATGAGAACTAGCATTGAAAGGTAACCTTTTTTGTTTAGGTAAAAGACCGATATCACAATGAAACATTTCATTAGAAATAAAACATTTCATGAGACAACAAAGGATTAATTTTGCTAACTGACTGACAGAAATAAGATTGAAGCTAAATGAAGGAACACATAGAACATTGTAAAGAATAAGTTTTTCTGAGATTTGAACAGTCCTTATATGTGTAGCTAAACTAGTTTCACCATTGGGAAGATTAACATGAGTGTTTAGAGTGATAGTGATAGAAGTAAAACAAGATAGAGAATGAATCCTATGGTCTGTTGCTTCTGTATCTATGACGCACTCAAATGCACTAAAGGCTTCTCTATTGATTGTTTTAGCAGAAAAAATGGAATGTTCTAGATTAGGGTTGAAAGGCAAGTTGGAGTGAATACCTGACATGAGGGCAGAATTGGATGTGAAATTAGCTCGTGTTTTGAGGAAATGGAAACCATATCAGAAACCACACCAGAAACTCCTTCTACACTAGAAGTGCTTACATTGGCTGCATGATGTGCATCACCAAGACCAATCCTAGAGGTAAGATAAGCCAACAATTGCTCACATTGTGCCTTAGAGATAGGACACTGATTTGCAGCAATTGAGGCATTCTCTACAGCAATAACATTGCCTAGATTAAAGGAAACCTGATTTGCATTGGTAGTGGACTTCCCCTTAGGCTTATGTCCAGGTGGATAACCATACAATTTGTAGCATTTTTCAATGGTGTGCTTAGGCATATTGCAGTGAGTGCAAAAAGGCCTTTCTTTCTTGCCACTCCCTTTGTTCCAATTAAAATTTCCTTTCAAATTTGCATACATAGCCACTGCATCAGGTTGAGATGAACAAGAACCTCCTTGACCAATGTTCTTGTGTAACTCTTCTTGAAGAACTAGTTTGAGGGAAAAGGATCAAACATGAGAATCTGGCTTCAAAGAGTCTCAAAATTCTCATTCAATCCCATCAGAAACCTCATGACATAGGCTTTGTCATGTGAAGCACTCAAAACCTTCATAGCTCCACAAGAACATTCTGGAAATGGTTCAAAGTTCAACAATTGATCCCAAAGGCGCTTGAATTTAGTGAAATACTCTATCATAGACATCTGATTGTGACAGATGTGAGAGATCTCCCTCTGTAAATTATAGATCTTAGGTCCATTGCCATGTGAAAATAGGTTCTTTAAATCGATCCACATCTCCCTCGCTGTCTCACAATACATAATGCTGCTAGAAACATCTATGTGCATAGAATTGATCAACCAAGAAAGGACCAAGGTATTGCAACTTTGCCAATCTTCATACAGAGGTGAATCAAGATCTAGCATTGGAATTTTTCCATTCACAAAGCCAATCTTCTTCTTTGTAGTGAGAGCAAGCACTATTGCTCTGGACTAAGAATGATAATTCTTCATCCCAAGCAAAGGTTGAGTGACGAGAATGTTCCTTGGATTTTAATTAGAGTTGAGAAAATAGGATTAGGAGCAGTAAAATCATTGTTGGGATTCAAGCCTGATTGTGTGAACTGTGTATTGAGAGGAATTGAGGAATTGTTGGTTTCAGTGGACAACATTGATGAGCTTCAAGGCTCTGATACCATGTAAAATTCTAGAACTCTCTCTCTCTCTCTCTCTCTCTCTCTCTCTCTCTCTCTCTCTCTCTCTCTCTCTATATA